>NC_141101.1:20049003-20164003 GCF_041138505.1 Cibotium barometz | reverse complement strand
TTCAAGACTTTCTCTAAATATCCCCGCCACATGCCAAAAGAAAATTTAGGTATGTGCAATCATCACAATAGCCTGTAAAGCATGTACTACCTTAATGTGGTGTGCATAAATGCTAGTCTATATATTATGTAAATAAAATCTTAAATGGTACATCCTCTTAGGCCATTCCCATAGCCTATAGGAGCCTCAGCACTATCTACCCACGGGGTCTTAAAGACCCTTGTCAAGTGAGATCAATGGATGGCATTGATCTAAATCGTGACACCTTTTTTGGGCCATCGGGTAAAGTAAGCTCGGAGAAGTAAACTACGTTGGATAAAGCAAGTAAACTGGAATGAGGGTGAATTTGGGTTTGGGACTTATAAAAATTTGGAGCAAGATGTTATGTTCAAAAGAGGATTTAAACTCTAGACCTTGAGTCACCATTGGGAACATCTTCCCAATGCACTATAACTTCAAGCAATGGAACCATGTGGTTTCAAGCCATTATATTACTTTGCAATGCGCCGATGTAGTTTACTTTCCCAAGCGTAGTTTACTTATCCTAGTTTACTTTATCCGATGGCCCAAAAGGCGTCACTATTTAGATCAATGCCATCCATTGATCTCACCTGAGACAAGGGTATTTAAGACCCCATAGGGTGGTAGATAGTGCTGAGGCTATATGAGTATCCTCACCCGTCTTAGGGGTAGGGGGTAGGCACAATTCCACTCAAACATAACTCCACAAAGAGGAATGTGGATTTTCCCACCACATGATCCTTTTCATATTGGCCTATGTATCTCCCTATCTTCTTCTCATCTTGCCAAAGCTTACACTTTGGGACACGAATGATGGGTATCCAAACATCAATGATCGTAACTTGACTTACAACACTAAGTCTCAAACAAATTATGCAACATTTTCACTCTAGTATAACAAAACTACTAACTTATTCAGTTCATCCTAAGTTGATGGGTTAGACATAGGCATTTGAAAGAATCCTTGCAAGGAGGTGCATTTAGGTAGGAAAATTTTGGATTAAATCTCAGGGATGAAATCTCAAATTATGGAAACTTGGATTGGTTGTGTATTAAACTTGATATGCTCGCAATATGGAAAATTGTTGATGAAGTGAGAATCGCTCTTTCTTCTTTCCTTGAACTCCCTTTATATAAACCTCTGTCGAATCATCATGTAAAGGGGATTAATTCTAAGGGACCTTACTTGGCTCTTGTAGAACTCGGCATATTTCTTGATTTCCAAAATGAGTATCCTCCATGCTATGGTTGGATATCATACCTGTGTGTTGAAATGAGTGATGCTAGAGTGCCAAGTCACCTAGTCAAATTATCCCACATATGAGAAAGCAAAGTCAACTTGTACTCTCATATAAAAGGAAAACATTTCAAGCAATTAAATATATCACTTGCACTTATCTCAAGTCTCTTTATGTATCCAAGCTAATTTTTCTTGGTGTCTAATTGTACTTGATTGCATCTTAATTAACACATACTCATAAAATGAGTCTTCTTTATTTTTATCCACTTTAGATTAGTGTTGTCATTTTTATCTACCTTAGATTAGTATTGTCATTAGAGTAAGATTAGTTTTCTATTAGATAAATGTTGTGTCATTAGGAGAGCTTGATCCATAGTTTTAACATGGTATTAGAGTAAGGTTTAGCTCTCCTAGTTTAGTTCAATTCATTAGCATTTGATTAACTTAGGTTTAGGAGAGTATGCTAGAGGGTTTAATTAGTGATTGAGAAGAGTCTTGTGAAGTTTTCAACTGAGAGAGAGATTTTAGTAGCAAAAATCTTTTAAAAGGGAAGCCACTGTGAGCACTATTTGAGTTGCCGAGGACCTACAGTTAGTGTGCGAAACAACTAGTAGCACACACAAGTAGACCTGCTATATGAGGGAGAGAGAGAAAGAAAAAGGATTGCATTTTTTTAGTGCAAACGGAAGGAGAGGAGAGGAGGCAAGCAACAGTGTAAAACAGCTGGAGTATTTAATTCCCACCAACTTTACAGCTCGGCCAGGTAAGCCTTTAATTCCAAGGCGCAAAGATCTTCATCTGTGGAGTTTGTGCATCAGGTCGTCGTAGAATCCAATTCAACGGTGCAGCGCAGTTCAAGTTCAACAGAGCAAAGGTGGTTGAAAAGATTTTTTATTATTATCAAAAATATATATATACCAAGGATCTCCTACCTTATCCTCTATTGAGGGTTGTTCATATGGGCCTTGTGCTTGGGCTACACCAACAATGTGTCATCATCACTCACATATGCATACATGGTGGGATCCTCAATCCGATCATCATCCATCATCAGCAACCATGATAGCCTCATTGACTGGATCATCATCAATTCCTTCATCCAAACTCATAATACAATTGTCCTTGATAAATTTTCTCACAAAGCATTTGCAACCATTGTATATGCTACACAAACATGAGCAGGCAAACTTCTCTCAAGTGTGAAAAAGATTGTAAAAGAAGCTAATATGAACATGCGAGAGTGAGTGTGAAAATGAAGAGTAAATCCCTCATAAAAACACCACAACCAAATGAGTATGCAAGCGTAGGTGTGCACAAGTAAACATAAGTAGCACCAAACATGAAGGGTACAAGAAAAACAAAGAAAGAGCCTCGCACCAAAAATTCATCTCACTACCCATTTCTTAAACAAGAATTTGTTGTAAAAATCCTACTTCCTACAAAAACTGCTTGTAAATAGCCTCTAGGGCCGACAACATACCCAAGCTGGAAATTCATCCCTCACCTAGAGCCAAAGTAGCATTAAGGGGGGGGAGTGCCAAAGTAGGGCCAAAGCTTCTCATAGCACACAGAGAAATGTAGAAAGTTAAAAAAAAAGTCAAAATCATTTTGTAACCCTACTCTTAGAAGAGACCTCTAGACCTCAAAGATAGGTTAAGTCTCTATCTAGGGAGGACCTCACTCTTTAGAGATGACCTCTAGGCCTCAAATATAGGTAGTCACCACCATCAAAGGGGGGGTTTGAGAAAGTGGTGCCAAAGTGCACAAAAGGTAGTGAGTAAATAGAGGAAGAGAAAGCCTAAAAATTGTACCCAAACTATTATTAAGGGGGGTGTTGAAATGAGTGATGCTAGAGTGCCAAGTCATGTAGTGAAATTATCCCACATGAGCAAGCAAAGGCAATATGTACTCATATAAAATGGGGACATTTCAAACAATGAAACATATCACTTGTACTTATCTCAAGTCTCTTTATGTATCTAAGCTAATTCATCTTGGTGTCTAATTATACTTGAGTACATCTAAATTAGCACATACTCATGATGAGTCTTCTTTATTTTCATCCACCTTAGATTTATATTTGCATTAGAGTAGGATTAGTTATTAATTAGATAGATGTTGTGTCATTAGGAGAGCTTGATCCATAGTTTTAACAACATGTCTATCGAAACCTTGCCACCATCAGCATCCAGTTCTACGTCATCCCACTCCTCGTGTCTCCTTCGAGTGTTCTTGACATGGATCCATTTCTAGGAAAATAGAGAAAATAGGAACTTGTAAGAAAATAGATTGTTCAACCCAATCAACTCATCAAAGCACAAATTCAACATATTCAAGAATTGAATAAATAACAAATAAAATACGTTGCTCAAGATAACAACTCAACATTAGGTGCAATCATCCCCCCTCATGTATATGGCCTCCCCCCACACATGAGTATTTACGTACTTCTTCATTCCAAAAATAGGCCATAGCCTCTAAAAATACAAAAAGGTGCTTTTACTTGCATGGCACTCTCTTATGCTCAAAATAGAGTGTCCATAAATTGAGGGTAGGGTTAAATCATATCAAAGAAATATTAAAGTTCAAGTTTAAGCTTGATAAATCAAACTTTCCAAAATAAATCAAAATGCACACAGTTAGCACATGTATATACAAAGCTTGTTTACAAAAATGTTTGCCAACAAATAATTGTGCGTATTCTTCTCAATCTTTTGAATCCTCTTCACCTATAAAATAACCAATAATAAATTTCTAAAATATATATATATATATAAGTATACAAACCATCACCACACACACGTTTGCTAGTAGGTGTAAGTAGCCCAAGAATCACCCTTCAATACAAACCAACTGTAACAAACATTGGAGGCCCCAACCATAAGCCAATGTATACCAAATGTATTAATATTTATAAAGGTATCACCCATGATATTAACATGATTTGGCATGATTTAAAGATAATCCAAACGTCCCCAAAAGAGGGTAGAATAATATTTTGAATGAGAGCTTAAAATATATTCTCATAACATTCTCTCTTACTTGAGTTTGCAATTGCCCTCAATTCAAGTTTGTTGAAAAGAACGGAGAATCTTACAGAAATCACAAAAGTATTTCTTAGGCATCCATCTTGCATCTTCACACAAGGATGATTTTGGAAAGTCACCAAATATTTGATATATTGATTTCTAATATGAGTTGATATAATCTGATGATCAATGTTAGTATCTGGAATCAAAACTTATTTCTCACCCTCAATAAGAGGTGGTTCCTCATACACAAGATGAGTGGAAAATGATCCCCTGATTTTAACAAACTCACATAGTGTTATGGACCCTAACCCCCCTTGAAAAACATCCAATCAGAGATTACCTAGTGAACCGCAACTATCGTCGTATGATCTTTCCAACAACCAAGCTCATAACCCTTGAGGTCTCCAAGCTCTACAACTCGTTGAGAGGCAATTCCACCATGTCTCTCATGAGCGTTGTCACACCGCCGCGTTGCACTACGTGTACTCGTCCTTCCTTTCACCTCACAGCACTCACACACACTCACTAACATGCATTAGAGAGAGAGATTAGCAAGATGATTAGCAAGAGCAAGACTCTATTGCACAATGGGAGAGTATCCTTGTATTATGAGAGATATTCACTTATATACATATAAGTGTTCACACTCACTTAAATTATGGCTAGCCAGGCACTTTAGGCTCATAAGAGGCCTAATGCTATTACAATGACTACTCTCATAATATATCCATGAAGTACATCACTTGGGACTTTCTACCACACTCTCTTAAAGCGAGAATCGTAAGTATTCCTTCACACCACTACGGGTGTCCGTCCAAGTAGATTTGGACACCATTGCTTCATATCTTGAATGTATGACCTTTTAGTGTCTACCTTGACTCCTTGATATAAGATAATGGTAGTAGGTCTTGTTAACCCTAGGAATGGATTAACATTCCCCCCTTCTTGATGGCGATCGCGTCCACCACAAGCCTTGTCGATGGCTTTGATGTTGAATGACGCTCAATGGTCTTTGTTCCTCCGGAAGGAATAAGAAGGGCTAGTTAGTAAACGAAAAAGTTAGTGGTTTTTTTATAATTTCTAATGGGTGGGTGCGTGGGATTTATTGCGAATGATTGCATTTTTATATTTTTGTGAGCATGTTTTTTTTTTTGCTTTTGCTCACTTTGTTTTTAGTAATCATAAGCAAGGTTACATGTGATTTGTGTTAGTGGGGATGCTAAGAGATGTTAATAATGGGAGAGAAGAGAGGGAAGGATCCGGAGGAACATAGACATAATCATTAGAACGAGATGGTGATTCTCAGTTCCTCATTTGATTCATTTAAGCGACATTCATCATTTGAAAAAATTATCCTTTGATGAAGCCCCTATTTGTTGCAAGGTTTCTTGCCAATTCTTGTTGAGTAGAACCTGTTCCTACATGCTTCTGACCATTTGTTGTGTATGTTTTTATATATATTTAAGTGCTCTATGAAGCAGATATACATGAAGTACATTAAATGAGTTAAAATAGACTCTTATGGAGTTGCTTCTTGTTGATGTAGCCACTTGTTTGTGAGGCATGAAAGAATTATGTCGACTTGTGAGGCTAATATAGATATCTTCACTAAGTATTGGAGATCATTATTTTTTGAAGATTCTAGCTTTGTTTAGAAAGGTTTGCCATTTAAAGGAAAATTCCAAGCGATGGGTTATACCACTGACATGGGCTCCCCATCCACCAAAGATGTACCTGGAAAGTTATCGATAGTGAGGCTTTGGTGCAAATATCCTCCAGTGCATGAGTATGGATATGTACTCATGGAGCAGCTGCTACATTAACTTAGCCAAAAGAATAGTAAGCTATAAGCTTAACAAAAATGTAATGGCTATTGAATATCCTTGGGAGTTACTTGTGATATTCTACCATTTTTAAGTAGGCCATATGTGTGACTCCCTTGTGTTAGGTTTTCTTTTTCTTTTTCTTTTTCTTTTTTGTTACCACCTTGTGAGCAATAGGTTCTTGTGTCTATTCCCTATTTAGAGAAGATGTGCTTATGTCTACCACCTAGCTTTTGCACTTATGCTTCACATCCAAAGGGGTAAAAGATCATTGTTGTGAGTTTGTCTTTGATGTGTTCACAAGTCTTCATTGCAGATGTGGGTATTGATTCTTGAATTTTTGGCTCAACTATTGGCGAGGCGGTATGTGAGGTTTCTAGTTGGTTACCATTAGGATTGATTGAACACACAAGCTCTTATGTACGTAAGAGTGGTTGAGAGATTTGCTTGGTGTTGCTTGGGCCTCCATTCTTGTCGAACTTTAGGTGTGAAGCTGTTGGTTGATGGTGAGGCTTTCTTCACTTTTTTTTATTTTGGCAACCATATGAAGGTAGTTGGGAAAACCCCAACTCAAAAATACCTCCTTAAAAGTGAAAGGTATCCATGGTCGAAATACCAAGGTCCTTGGGACCATCATAATACCTTTGTTGTTGAAGCACGTTCATAGGTACCCATCTTTGATGAATATTATAATTTAGTGGGGTTGACGCTTTTGGTGCTGAGGTTTCTTTCTTTGTGCAGGCTTAGGGGACTTTTTGATGCGCTTGGGGATCCAAGATTTGGTATTTGCTTGGTAGTACCCTTGCGCTTACAGTAACCTTTTGGATACCCACACTTGTTGAGATGTTGGAGTTTGTTAAGGAACTCTCATCATGGGCTTTTGTGGATGGTGTTGTGGAGTACTTTGCTTTTTTCGTGGCCTCTGAGTGCTGCATTAAGGAAGAGGCTTTGATGATTGAGGCACCCAAATTGGATTGGTACCTTCGTAGTAGCCTTGAGTTACAAGTAGCTACTTCTCCACCCACATTTTGATACCATTAAGATACCTTAATTTTGATTGTCTTGGTGGAAGTGGAAGGTTTGGGACCCTCCATCACATTGGTTGGCGCTAAGGTTACAGGTTTGAGACTCATGGGTGTTGTTGTTGATGAAGCTTGACTCCCTTGTGGAGTGGCATTCGATGATGAGGCTTTTAAGCATATTGTCGTCTCCTTTAGTGAGGTTTGTCGAAGGAAGAGGTGTTGGCTCTGGGGCTTTTTCTTTAAGTTCCTTGTTAGAGATAGATGGTTGCACGTGGGAAACTTTTTTAGGAATAGTTGTTGACTGCAAGGTTTTGGCATTGAACTTCTTAGTGACGATGGAGTTGAAGGAGTAGATGCTTTATCGCAGTCTGTCATGGGTGTAGATGGTTGGTCATTGTGTAGAGGGGCTTCCATGGAAGAGGCTTGTAACTTTTTGCATTCAGCATCATAGAAATCCATTAGGGTTGGATCCTCTTCCTTGCAATATGGTATTGTTAACTTTATGTTGACCATCATGATGACCCTATCACTAGCAAACACAGTGGTGCTTGGGCAGCAATAGTCCATTTATGCCCCAAGACTCAACCACAAAAAACTTGCATGTAAGGGTGTTAGTTTCCATATACATTGTATGTTCAAAGTACCCCAAACATGGTATGTTCAAGCCTTGTGTGAATGGAATTTTTTCAAGATGAGCCATGAGTGTTGGTTGACCGAATAAATCCCATAACTAGAGGGTCATGAGATTGTGATCACGTGTTGGATAAAGTTATGCATGAATTGTGGTTATTTTATTGAAAAGTTCTAATCCAACCATAATTCTTAGAATATTCTCAGTAAGATATGTTGGAAGCTCCAGCTCCTCCAAATTCTCTTCCTCCCGTAATAGCAATTGCACAATACTTGCAGGAGTGTTCAAGGTGATTGTTTGCATGGATTCACCAATTGAATACAATGAGTCACGCATCCAAGTTGCACCAAGGATGATGAATCTGGGGTAACATGGAATCTAAATTTCACATTTCCACCAATTTCTTGAGTAGCATAGCTGAAGTAACCTAGAACTTCAATGTTTTCTCCATTGGCACCTTTTACAAGACCATTGTCTTTAGGGATGATTTTAGGTTGTCCCAATGACACCCAAGAGTCTATTGTCATGATGTTATGACTAGCTCAAGGGCTAATCATCGCACGTTTACACTTAACCATATCATGATAGAATCTTCAAGAGAAACCATGGTTGTTTCAATTTTTGTTTCAACTTCAAATCCTATTTTAGTTTGATATTCCCATTCACTTTCATCCTCTTTTTGGCTCTTAGCTTTTTCAAGAGTACCCAATATGTACAATGGCACACTCGGTCCTCTAACAACTCTAACTGAGGTCTGTTTGGAAACTTGTGAATCCTCGCAGTCTTGTGCTATGTAGCTCTTTATGTCTTGGTACAACTCATGCGTAGCCTTTAAAGGTGCAAGAATTGATGCTATGATGGCTTCACCACCATGAGAGAAGAGCACTCCTCCAAAATGCAGATTTAAGGGATTGCTTTAATTTTGTAAGTGATTCCTCAAATTCCTCACGTGATTTTTCAACTGTATAATTTGTGAAATCTACCTCTAATGACTCTTCTGTAGTAGAGAGTACATCTTCCTCTTAAAAGAGAAAGCGATACTCCTCAAGTTCTTGTATTTTGGTTGCTTTTTTAGAATTGGCATTATGAGGTTCAATCACAATCGGTGATCCTGTATGACACTCAACCATGCTAAGCATGCTCTCCTGAGCTTGCTTTTTGCATTCCCATACGACGTGATCATGATTTTCAATTTGGGGTGGTCGAGCAGGTTCTAGTTTCTGGATTGGTTTAGGAAGTGCACTGAGTGAAAAGTTAGAACTTGTTTCATCCTCACTAAGTGATGTACTAAAACTCCTTTCATCTTCTAACTTTCTTTGAATCTCCAGGTTTTCATTATGTTTGCCCATGCAACGAGAATGAACTTTCTTTCGGACTTTTGTATTCTGTGTTGCACATATGGATCTTGTGGTTTGTGTGGTAGCCATTAAGGTGGATGCCTCTGCATCATGTGTAGCTTTTGGCTCTTTTGGGTTTATGTCCTCCACAAGCTCTTCTTCCATGTCTTTTAATTCAACCTTGGTGTCGACAGTTTGTTGCCCCTTGTTTTTTTTTAAGATTAGAAGGTTTTGCTTTCTCTTTTCGTTTCTGCTTTAAAGCATGTTCCTCTACCCATTTCGAAGTATTGTCTTTTTCATTCTTTTTTACTATTTCTCGTGTCTTGGCTTGTAAGCTTGTAAAAGCACATTCAAGGGTGCTGTGGACAATTACCCATTTTGTACACTTAAGATGTTTAGAGCTGTATTTTGCGAGATAGGTTGCATTGAAGTAACTCGTCTTGGGCAACCTTAGAATAGGTGATCGATGCAACATCATTCACATATGGGTTGTAAGGTGTCATTAACTGTGGGCATGGAAGTATTCCAAACTGTGCAGTCTGCCACCTTGTGTTGTCCATGATACTAAAGTGTTCGATTAATTACTTCCTGAGCAGTTTCTACCCTTTGGACTATTTCTGCTTGGTGCACGGGAGATGGGGGTTTTGAGTTAATTGTAGATGAATTGGGAGATGGGGGTTTTGAGTTAATTGTAGATGAATTGGGACATAGGGTAGTGTCATGACCAAAGGTTTTGCAATATATGCAGTACAAAAAAACAGGTGCCTTGTATCCACAATGGGGATTGGGATGGTCGTAGTGATTGCACTGATGAACACAAGGCATTTCTCTCATCACTTATTAAGGATGCTTGGTTTTAAAGGATCTCATCCTCTCTAAGAGATGTCGGTTGTATGTTTTTAAGCAAGGCTGTATAGAATTTGGGGAATGACAATTCCGAGATCAATTTTTCTTTAGCCACCATTGCTTCACTTTGTTTAAATGAGAAACATCTCGTAGCGTGAGCATCTTCCATCAATGTATTTCTTCTTTACACAACATTGATCAAATGTTTCCGGATTGGATACAATGATCAAGTTGTGTAAGCTGTTATTCTTTAAGCCCATCATGAAACATTTCTTCAATTGAGAATCGTTTAATTTTTCTCGTGCCTCACATCATGAGTCCAAGAGTTTTATTCGAAGGATAAAGTCTCTAATGGTTTTGTTTGGTTTATGCTCAGTTGAATAGAGTTCTCTTGTTGCACTCCACCGATCACCTTGTCTTAAAAAGCCATGGATAAAGGCTACTTTCAAAGTCCTAAAGTTCGTCTTGATCACCTACATCAATGTGATGAACCATCGACTAGCCTTTCCCAGTAAGCATAGGTTCAACGCATGTACCTTGGTGGGGCAGTTTGGATTTCCAAAGGCTTCACATCTCTATTTCAAACATTTGAATGAATTGAACAGGATCAATTGTTCCATCATATTTATCCATGATTTTGGAAATCTATATGGCCGTATTTTTGTATGAGTCACTTAGGCCGTGTGTGAGTGCTCTTATAGGTAGGGACTCACTTAGTCCTTGGGCAACCCCCCTTCCTAGACTAGTCAATATGTCCAAGGTGTGGGCATCCAGGGGTTGGTACCTATAGGATTTATGGGAATGTTAGGTAAAGGGCCAAAGCAGCCCAGTGGAATTAAAGAAGTGACAAGGGGTGTAAAACCCGATGACACGCTTGTTTTTGGCATGGCAAATGGTATGGGAGTTGCAACTAGGGCATGGATCCCAATGGCTCGAAGATGTCAGCCATTAGGTTCAGTGAGAGTATCGGCCCACATAGTCCCTCTATTGTTGCCATGTCTAGTGTTGTCAATTGCTCCTTAATAAGCAAGCATACATGTTTTTTTTTTTGCTTTTTATGATTTAGGACAGCTTGTTACAGCCTCGGAGGCCTAGCGTACCCTTCGTTAGGTCAAATGAGTGTCCGTTTACCCAAATTAGGTCAGGCGCTACACGTGAATAACCTCTTAGAGATTTTTTTTTTAAAAAGTGCATGCTATTAGCATCTCAAATAGAAGAAGAGGTCCTAAAACCTATTTTCCATCACTATCTCAAGATGGAAAAAAAAAATTCGAGAATTTGTTTCTAATTTTGTAGTCCATTTTTAAAGGTGTTTCAAGAAGTTTGGAAAAACTCTATATGAGTCATATTTTTGGAATACTACAACTTTGTCTCTTTGAGTGTGATTTTATCGTTTAGACCCTCAAAAAGTAGCTTGAATATGATTCGCAATCATTTTCGCGCTATTTTAGGTAGTTTTTAGTACTTTAAGGACTGTTTTTTGCCTCAAATTCAGGTCAAACTTTGAGGTTGCTAGTCAGAGGCCAAAATGATCAATTTTGCCCTCGGACACTCAAGACCAATTTTGAAGAGCTTGATGTCGGCTTTCCAATGAGCACGAGCGTGTTCATTGGACTCACGATTTAGGAGATACAAGCCTCCAAACAGGGTTGTTTTCCACTTTCTTCTTTTTTTTGGGCCGACAGACCCCCTTTCATGACCCCCTTTTTTTTGGGCCGACAGACCCCCTTTCATGACGTGAACAAGCAGGATGTAGTTCACGACGTGAAATGGACTTCGATTTTTTTATTTATTTTTTTTGCGTGGGGACTGTTTCATGTTATGATGCTTAAGGCGTGAACCGTGAGACGGACTTCACACATTTTATCAAATTTTATTATTATTTTTTTACGGGACTATTTCACGGCATGAGAGTTCAAATGGTTCACGGCGTGAAACATGTGGCACACGCGATTTTATTTTGCTCGAGGACTGGTTCATGGCATGAGAGTTCAAATGGTTCAAGGTGTGAAACACGTGGCTCACGCGATTTATTTATTTATTTTTGGCACGTAGACTGGTTCACGTCGTGAAACAGCAAGGTTTCACGCCGTGAAACCTTAAGGCGTGAAATGGACTTTACGAATTTTATCAAATTTTATTATTATTTTTGGCGCAAACCCCTAGGGTGTGAAACCTTAAGGCGTGAAAGTGCAGGAATGGTTCACAGCATGAAACACGTCGCTCACGCGGATTTTGTTTTTTTTACGTGGGGATTGTTTCACGGCGTAAGAGTTCAAATGGTCACGGCGTGGCTCATGCAATTTTTATTTTTTATTTTTGGATTCTAGAGGAAATTTTAAATTTTCTTGTTTGGGGGGGATATTTTTTGAATTTTTAAATCAAAGAGATATGGGCATTTTCCCAAAAAGATAAGTGGGAATCAAAAAAGTCAACCTTTTTATGACACCCCCTTACACCCTTCATAAATGTCTCCCAAAATGGACAAAATGCTCATTTAATGCTCATTAGCCTTAATGAGTTATGTAAAAAAGTGTTTAAAAATTAATTAAAGATTAATCCTTCCTTAATCTTTTCCTCTTTTACACTAATCAAAGGTTCTAATTAACCACTAATCACTAATTAATTCACACCATTGAGCACATCATTAGATAAGGCATGGAATTGCTAAACTATGTGCATCAACTAATGTGTAAATTAATGTATAAATAGAGATTAATTAAACTCTTAATTTTAGTTTCTTCTCTTAAAGTAAAATTAAGTAAAGGAGAGCCAAATTTCTCCAATTGATGCAATTAGGTGTTTTAATGCATCTAGATGCTCTCAAAACACTCAAAAATACTAATTTCAATCTCTCACATGATCAATTTTGACCCCAAAAAATAGATTTTCTATTTTTTTACCTCTTAAAGTGGATTAATCACCCTTAATGACAAAAAAAGTCGATTAAGAGAGATTAGTCAATTTCAAGAATTTTTTATGGTTTTGAGAAATTTATTCAATGATTAAGCTACTCCTATTGCTTGCTAATACTCTAATGCATACAAATCAAACAAAAACCACACAATTTAAGCATAAATTAATGATTCTAGTTCTAAGTTTAACTCTAAAGAGAACTAAAAATCACTAAAATTTACATTCTATTACATTGTTTGATGTAATAGATGTAAACTAAGCCTAATACACTCTATGTGCAAGCCTTAAGAACATTAAAAACCACATTATCAACCAAAAACAACAATTTAAGCTAAAATTTAAGCAAAAGGGCATGCTTTATAAAACAAAAGAGAGCTATTTCTCACAAAATCACACACAAATCTCCATCAAATCTACATCTTTTTCATGGGAAACCATTAATCAAGACAATAGAAAATGGGTAATGCGTAGATTAGAGAAAAACGATGGAAAAAGCCAAGGGATGACTCCCCAGCAAGTGACGCCAAAAATGTTATGGCTCACCCTAACCCCCCTTGAAACACATCCAACAAGAGATTACCTGGTGAACCGTAACTGTCGTCGTGAGGATCTTTCCAATGGCCGAGCTTATAACCCTTGAGGTCTCCAAGCTCTACAACTCCTTGAGAAGCAATTCCACCGCGTCTCCCCTGCGATCGTTGTCAAACCGCGGTGTTGCACTACGTCTACTCGTCCCTCCTCTCACTTCACATCACTCACACACACTCACTAGCATACATTAGAGAGAGAGATTAGCAAGAGGATTAGCAAGAATCTATTGCAGAATGAGAGAGTATCCTTGTCTTATGAGAGATATTCACTTATATACATGGCCATAAGTGTTCACACTCACTTAAAATGTGGCCGGTCGGCCATTTTAGGCCAATAGAGGCCTAATGCTATTACAATGACTACTCTCATAATATATCCATGAAGTACATCACTTGGGACTTCATCCTAACTTACTACCACATGCATGCTCTTGAAGCGGGAATTGCCATAAGTATTTCGTCACGCCATTACGGGCGTCCATCCAAGCTGTAGATTTGGACACCATTGCTTCATATCTTGAATGTATGACCTTTTAGTGAAGGTAATTCAAGTCTGTAAGCAACATCATTAATTTTGTGAATCATCTTAAAAGGTCTATAAAATCTTTGGGCAAGCTTAATAGTTGGGAATTTTTCAACACTCTTAAGGGTATGCTTCTAAATTCTCAAAAGTACATAATCTCCAATTTCAAATGATATAGCTTTACGTTTACAGTTTGCTTTCTTGACATATTATTCTTAAGCATGTGCAATAGAATGTTTTACATCATTCAAAATGCTACTAAAATCAATAGTGAATTAATTTAACGGCTTTGATTTTGTGGGAAAGTCTAGTCGTCGAAATAGGAAAAGGTTTTTCATACACAATTTTAAAAGATGTTCAACCAGTAGCCGAATGAGGAGTATTATTGTAAGAAAACTAGAGAAGGTGAATATACCTATCCCATGAATTAGGTTGTTGGGCAACAAAGGCTCTGAGTAGATCCAAGATAGTGCTTTTAGTAACCTCAGTTTGTCCATTCATTTCTGGATGGATCCAAGATAGAGAAGGTGAATATACCTATCCCATGAATTAGGTTGTTGGGCAACAAAGGCTCTGAGTAGATCCAAGATAGTGCTTTTAGTAACCTCAGTTTGTCCATTCATTTCTGGATGGAAAACTATGGAAAAATCTATCTTAGTGCCTAAGTTGGAGAAAAGAGAGATCCAAAAGTTACTATAGAATCTAGTCTCTGTAAAAAACAATGACTTTTGGCAATCCGTAATGTACAAGATTTTCTTGATAAACATAATCGCAGCTTGCTGAGAAGTTAATGTTTTCTTACTACAAGGTAAGAAATAAGCTTACTTACTTAAATGGTCAACTATAGTCCAAATCATGTCATTATGACCGGATGTAGTAGGCAAACCTGTAATGAAATCCATTGATATTTGTTTCCAAGTATCATTAGGGATTGGTAGAGGTGTAAGAAGTCCTTTGTAGCTTTTAATTTTTTGACAAATAGAACATCAGTCACAAATTTTTCTACATCTTGTTAAGATAAGGCCAAAAGAATTCTCTAGAGACTAATTGTAACGTAGCTAAAACACCTCGATGACCCATGTATGGTGGTTGATGCATTTCTTCCCATATGAATTGTTTGAAAGGTTGTGCAATACACAATCTCTTCTAGAAGAAAAGGTAACCATCATGGCATGAATAATCACCAATAGGGTTCCAATTATTGTCTCTAAGTTTAGTCCAAACCTAAGAAAAATTCAGGTCAATATCATAGGATTCTCTCATAGGACTCAAAGGTTCACTCTGAATGACAGAAATGTTATGAACACTAGGACGTTGTGAGGCTAAAAAAACAAACTAAAAAAACATGTATATATGTATAGAACCCTGATGTTTGTGTGTCAAAAGCAATGATGGTTGGTTTGTACTTGGGGTAGGTATTATGGTATGTTTGCTCATCAGCGTAGAGGGGTTTGTGCTTTGAAATGCATCATTACATTTTGTATATTTATAGCATTGTGCTTGATGCATTGTGTGGGAATGTCAGAGCTCAAGTGATGATGATGTATCTTATTAGGAGCTCTCCATGGTTGATATGCTTTAAATCCCATGGTAGCACATTGGTAATGATGTCTAGGGATAGTAAACTCTGATAGTGGTTTCTTGAAAAAATGGGCTGCAGTAAAGGGTTATTTTTTATATCTTGTATATAAAGGTATTAAACAAAAGCTTTTTGAAAGGTTTTGACTAAGGTATCTAATACCTTAGTGGCCACCGCTTGGTGAAAGCGACATGTCAAGGTGATGCAAGGTATTAAACAAAAGCTTTTTGAAAGGTTTTAACTAAGGTATCTAATACCTTAGTGGCCACCGCTTGGTGAAAGCGACATGTCAAGGTGATGCAAGCACGCGAAGAGATTTGCGAAGGAGCTGGATGCTAGAATTTTCTTAATCACCGAGAAGAAGCAAGGTAGATAAATTTAGCAAGAGCATGTGGGAGCAGCATGAAGCTGGTGAGGGTTGTTTTTCTGAGCAGTATAGCAAGCATGTGATGATAGCCGGCACATATGGAATTGAAGTCGGCAAGGAAAGAACCAGTCCATCACCAAAGAATCTCGAGCCTGAAATGCTATAAATAGACGTGGTGGGTCAATGATTAAGAGCTTTTGCACGAATGGAGGAGACGCTTCTATTTTTTTCCCCCCTGAGAGAGAGCTGAGTATTCTTGTGAAGTATAGTCACATATTTTTTGCTGAAGTATTCTTGTGAAGTATATTCTTGAGAGAGCTAAGTATTCTTTTTGCTAGCCACATTTTTTTTTGATGTTGTGTTCATGTGAAGTATAGTCTCACTCCTTCTCACATCAATATAAGGGTCAACATAAGCAAGAGTCTTAGGTATTTTTCTTGGTTTGCTCACTTCATGGTTGGTGGAGTTTGTGTTTATGGAAAAGCTTGTTCCCTCAATCTAAAGACAGTTGGTTGTTGGGATGTGTGTGAGTGCATTATCTTGATGTATCCACCAATGGGCATCATAAGAGCTTTGCTTTGAGTTAGAAAGACAAAGTCAATCTCAAGGAGAGAGGTTTAACATAAGCTGAAGGCACACCTTAATGAACTCTCTCAACTTGTAAATACCAACGTTTTATCTGCTGTATAGGTTTGGAGGTGGTCAAAAGATTAACATCATGATTCTTTCTCTTGTACTAGAACCATGGCTACAACACATCTCAACTGAGGGTTTTCCACTAAACATCGTAAGTTCTTTCCGCACTGACTATGAATGGATTGTATTACTCCAACTACCAGCAAGATTGTGTACGTATTGATGCAGAAATAGTGGAAGAAGAAGATGTGGATAGTAATTGATTTACGCGGATATCTTGTATCTTTTGGTAAAGCAAAGTCATGTATCTATTTGATGGATATACCTAGCAGTGGTCTTTTGTATAAAGTCAAGTTTCTTGCTATATATCAGTAGTGTTTGACTTCCTTATAGGATGGCTATAGTGATGGGTTAGTTGTTTATCATTCTTATGGGACTTTATGTGTGAGGCTAAGAGTGGTGGGTTTTATTCTATTCAAGTGTGTTAGTGGCTTGTTTGTCAGTTGAGTGTACACTTACCCATGTAAGGTCCCTCCCAAGCCATGTATGTGTCTTTTTTAATATAGGTTTCAAGAAGGAAAGAGAGTGCACTTACAGAAGAGTGAGACAATAAGGCTAGAAACATTAGAAAAGTGATATAATAAAAATATTAGCTCCAAAAATCCTAAAAGAAATAAGAAGACAAGAATAGGTCTATTAAGAGATAAGTATCTCCAAAAATAGAAATTTGAATTTAGATGATAGGAGGTCGTATTTAGAGTACTTTTATATATTTAGAGTCCATGCACACTAAAAATGTAGAAAAGCAACGCGTTTCTAAAGATGGTGCGTTTGCAGCTGCTATATATAGATATTTTTACCCATTTTACTTGCGTTGGGGGCTTGTAGAACAGGTGCGTTCCGGTTCTTTTGAGTGGTTAGATGACCATATTCTGAGTTTTTATCAGAGAGTTATGGCTGAAACAATTTACTGGTTCTGTCAAGGTATCTACACAGGGAAACTGTAAGAATGCTAGTTTAGCCACAAGGTGATTCTAGACCTTGAGATGCATATATCCCTTCATTATTATCTAATCTCTTGGAAAAGAAAGCTAGCTTTCTATGACCTTTATGAGAAAGAGACTACTACTCCATAACTTTTCTTTTAAAGAAAGAATAGAATGTTATAGCCCTGCAAGAGAAGACTGCTTTGCCATAGACCTTCGAAAGAGAGAAAAGTCAAAGTACGAGTAAGAGGAGATAAAGCTTGGGGATGATCGGATGATTTCAATCGTGCGAAGGTATTAGAAGACTCTCTATTCTCATATATCAAGTTCTGAATCTCTTATTAACGAGCAAAGACAAAGATAAATGACAAATTTCTATAATGTATATATATGTATATATTATTTTTCAATTATATATCATTCTTAGGGGGGGAGGTATGGCCCCAGCTTCTCTATTAATTATTAATAGTGATCTATTTGAAAGATTTACTAGTTAAAGTTTTTATTCTTTTAAACAACAACATATGCCTTAATAAAGAATGTCTTATCGCAATCTCAAGTTGAAATATTAAAATCTTTGTGAAAGGGTTGTTTTCTTAAGAACGATTCAGCCAGAGTTGGTCATGGTTGTTTTTAGGGTTCAACACAGAATCAAAGGGTGTTCCTCTTATATGTTTTAAGGATTGAGAGTTGACAAAGAGGAGTTGTAGAGGCAAAGGTTGCTTGTCACCTCATAACATATACTTAAAGCATCTGCCGGCCACACAACGTTTTCTTTCCATGGTTGATATTGAATCATGGGTTGAAAACTCCGGATAAATGAAGCGCATTTAATATGTTGATGAGAAATCAAATAGAGAAAATAGTAACTTGCAAGAAAATAGATTATTCAACCTAATTAACTCATCAAAGTCCACAAATTCAACATATTCAAGAATTGAATAAATAATAAATGAAATACTTAGCTCAAGATAATAACTCATGTGTGTAGCCTCTCCCCACACATAAGTATTTACGTAATTCTTTATTCCAAAATAGGCCATAGCCTCCAAAAATATAAAAAGGTGTGTTTACTTACACAGCACTCCCTTATGCTCAAAATAGAGTGTCCATAAATTGAGGTTATAATTAAAGCATATCATGCTTTATAAAAAAATATTACAGTTCAAGTCTAAGCTTGATAAATCAAAGCTTTCCAAAATAAACCAAAATGTGCACAAGCTAGCACATGTATATACAAAGCTTGTTTACAAAAATGTGTGCCAACAAATAATATTGTGTGTATTCTCCTCAATCTTCCGAATCCTCTTCACCTATAAAATAACCAACAACAAATTGGTAAACAAATATTTCATAAGTATATAAACCATCACAACACACATGTTTTCTAGGCATAAGTAGCCCAGGAATCACCCTCCATACAAACCAGCTGTAATGACAAACATTGGAGGCCCCAACCATACGTCAATGTATACCAAACGTATTAATATTTATAATGGCATCACCCATGATATTAACATGATTTGGCATGACGCAAAGATAATCCAAGCATCCCCAAATTACATAAGAGGATAAAATAATATTTTTAATAAGAGCTTAAAATATATTCTCATAACAGTTCTTTGCTCTAGCGCTTGTATGCATTTACAATCATGAAAGTGAGAGGAAAGATCCAAAATTGGATCTTTAGTGGGGTCCTCCTTTTTTGCTTCCTGAAGACTTGACTGAGTATGGGACTTGGTAGGTTGTCTAGTAAGTCCTTGAGATCGAGAGGGTTAGTGGGAAAATCAACAAAGGAAGTAGAAGGTATGTCACACTTAGTTAGCGGTTGGTTAGTGTCCCCTTTCCCCTTATTATCATATAGATCGCAAAAGGAACAATGATGATGGGGTTATGTACAGGGTAAATAAGATTCTCCTCTTCCTCTTTACCCTTACCCTTGTCATCTTGGTCATAAGGTGGTGGAGGCTTCTTGGCTATAAAGGCATCATGTATAGCGTGTTATCCTCCTCCCTTGTGAACTTTGATATTCAATATGGATTTACTCAAAATCATATATAATATATTCACTAGATTATGTAGATAAGCACAAATAGTATCAAAAAGCTTAAGTATACCATAGGGATAATAAATGATACTATTATGTTTTATTTGATTAGGGATAAATCCCTTGAGTTAGTTCCTCACTAATGTTTACTAATGTATACCATAGGGATGATAAATGATACTATTATGTTTTATTTGATCAGGCATAAATCCCTTGAGTTAGTTCCTCACTAATGTTTACGTTATAATGGTAGAAAGAGAGTGTCAGTGGAGCAAAAACATAGTTAGAGGTTGATTGGGTGCCCGAGGAACTAGAAGGTCTACTAGGAGAGTCACCCTTTTGATGAATTTGTCATAGGCATCCTCTACAGGTTCTTGTGGTTGGCCCTTTTAACCTAAATGTTGTAGCAATGTGCTTAGCCTTTCCTCATGTTCTTCAAGTGTCCTAGCCACTTGTTCCCACTTGTTCTTTGCTTTTCTACCTAACATCTATCAGCTTTGCCATTACTTTGTTTACAACTTTATCCATGATACCGATTTGAGATCAAATGGATTGAATCCATCCATACCCAATCCAAGTTGTAAGTGATGTGGCTCTGAGTGCATCTACCTATGTGATTGCAAGCTCACATTACTAGCATTTGCATTGATGAGCTGCTCATTGAGATGTAAGGTCACCTTTTGGTGTCTTTTGAGTATAGCCACTTTTTCTATCTACAAGGTACCTAACTTTTCTTTGAGGTCATTAACTTAGTTATTATAATTAGTGTACCTTAGTTCATATATTTCCTTGGCCTATTCCTTTTGTGACTCCAAAGCTGTAATTTGGGTTTAAGTTTTTACTCTATAGCCTACAGTCGGAGTTTCTTTTCTTCAAGTCTCTTTTGTAGACTCTTTGTTGTATCTATTTCATTGGCTAGTCTATCACTTACCACATGTAGATGCACTTTGGCTTTAGTTGACATCTACTTGAGCTTAGCCTCATGCATCTCATGTAAACTTGTAACTCTTTATTGCAGAGCTTAATGGTGCTCCCATTCTTCTGTGAGCTCGGCCTTAGAGTCTTCAAGCTATTTAATGAGCTCCTTGAGCTTCTTGTTCAACTTATTATTTTGTTCAAGGGCCTTTGTCTTGTCTTTTGTCCCCTCTTTTACTCTTACCACCACTGCCAAGCTTACATCTGTGCATTCTTGCCTCTGGTCTCTAGTTTATCTTTTGAGCATCCTGTTGACTATAGCGTGCATATGGTAGTTTCTCTCTATCATTTGAGTGGTGGTGACGTTGAGATCTAATACATAAGGTTCCATTTCATAATCCGTTTCTATATGTTTATGTAGTCATCTACATTATTATACTTGTTATCCAAGAAATGTATGGGGTCATTTGTAGCTCCTTAACTGTTGTGTGCTTATTTTCACTCCAGTCGGATAGATCATATTTGGTCTCTTGGGATTGTTCCTACACGTTAAAAAGCTTCTTCTTCTTCTACTTCTTCTCTTCTCTCTCTCTCTCTCAGTGTGGCGCCCATTTTCCCTTTGCATTTTGTGAGCCTTTGGGTCAAACCGCTCAACCATGGGCAAATAGACAGAGAGCCAATGAGGGTACTGTGATGCGGAAACGCTCTCGCCGTCAAGCCATCAAGAACGGGTCTGCTCGCACCGGATCACCCTCCCCGTCGTGCTTTCCACTGTTCTTTGTTCTTTTCACTACATGTATCGTCCTTCTCACCCTCAACCCCAGCTTCACGCACCATTCCGGGTCTCAAGGTATGTTAAATATCATCTCTGCTGCAAAAAAATGCTGTATCTCAAGAAGAAACCTCAAATCTTACTGACCTAGGGTTGCAAGTCCAGGACGTAAGGTTACGAAAGCTTTTCTGTTATGCAGGTAGCTTTTCTTGGTCATTCACATGGCTTAGTGGAGTTCAGGCTGATAGGAATAATGGCGATCAGAAGGTTCAGGAGATTGGTTTTACCCCGAATGCGAAGGAAGAAAAAAGTCATGTTTCTGCGTTGAATAAAACTACCCTTAAAGCCACCATTACCGGCAGCAGACAGTTTGCAAGAGCAGGGGGATCCTGTAGGTTTTCCTCTCACACTATATCTATAAGGGATTTTAAGTGTAGATCCTCGTTCAAAGAAGTGTTTTTCTGCCGAATTTTTCCGGTATGTTGCCCTTGTTCAGGTTGTTTAGGCATCAGAAAGGGTGTAGGCATTCAGGGTTTTTGTTCCGACCTAAACCTTGTTCGGAAGGATGTTGGCATGCAGTCTTGTGCTGTGGGGAAGCAAGTATTATCATCACAACTTGATGGGGCCAGTAATGAACACTCACAACTCAATGTGTACAGTAATGAAGTACCACGATTCTATGCGGGCAGTCATGAAGAAGGACACCTCTATGATGTCCAAGAACATCACATAGATGGGGAGATTGCTGATGATTGTGGAGGACATCAAAAACATGGGCGCATTGGAGAACATACCACACATGAGCATATTGATGATGGGGGAGAACGGCAGACACAGGGGCAGATTGATGGCAGAGAACATCACATACATGGGCATATTGATGATGGTGAAGAGCATCACATACGTGGGCACATTGATGATGGTGAAGAACATCATAGGCATGGGCATCCTGCACCTAATGATGCTGTCTCAAATGATACTGAATCAGACTTCGTCACTCCAGAAATGCTGAACAAGACTCACCCTGTCTTAACCAACCTGAGCAAAATTCACCTCAGGCAGGAGCCTGGTGATGGACCCTATAACTATGCGTCGGATTCAAAGGGTGCAAAGATCTTGGCCAACAATAAAGAAGCCAAAGGAGCCTCCAACATCCTTAACAAAGACAAAGATAAGTACTTTCGAACTCCTTGCAATGTAGAAACTAAGTATGTGGATATGGAGCTTTCTGAGGAGACTTTGGTGGTTGAAATTGTCATTGCAAACCACGAGTTTTACTCATCAAATGTTAGGGAGTTTGAGCTTTTGGGGAGCTTGACATACCCGACAAAAGAGTGGGATTTGCTTGGAAAGTTTGAAGCGGAGAATTGTCGAGTCTCTCAAACATTTGCTTTAAGTGAGCCCAAGTGGGTGCGTTATTTGAAGATTCGAATCCTTAGCCATTATGGGTCTGATTTCTACTGTACCTTGAGTGTGGTAGAAGTATATGGGGTTGATGCAATTGAATGGCTGCTTGAAGACTGGATTGCTGAAGAGTTGGGGGCTGGTGTGCGGGCACCACCGGCCACATCATCTTTTCAGGAAGAGAGCTCTGCTGTCAGTGATAAGGCTGGACCATCTGTACAGTTGCTAAGTCATGTGCTAGATAAGGACATGGATTTAGAGAGAGAGATTGGTCCCATGCCAACACAGAAAGCAGAAGATCTACTGACAGAAAAAGCTGGGGAACTCTCAGAAAAGAAGGTGAAGAACTTTGAGAAAACACAATCTGTGTATCACCAGACTGGGCGGCCAGCATTAGATGCTGTCATGAAGCTTCTGATGCAAAAAGTGAGATCTCTTGAGCATAACCAGCCGTTGCTGTCTCAGTATTTAGAGGAATTGGATGAGAGATACAGGGAAGTTCTTAGAGGGTACAACGAAGAGCTAGCTAAGATGATGGGCAAGCTGGAGGGTGCGGCAACCGAGATAGCCAACCTGATTGCATGGCTGCATTTCATGGTAAAGACTGGAGTCATCTTATTTTATTTTTTGATTTAGACAAGCCTTTTGTTCTAATAATAGCTCATGAGGGGATGGTGCAGGAAGGGAAGTGGAATCAGGAGAAGCATAGTCTGGAGAAAGATGTTTTAAATCAGGTCGAAGCATGGAATGTGGATTTGGATTCCCTCAGGTAGGGCAGCCTAGCTTTCTTGGATGGTGTATGGCTTGATGTACTCATACTACTTGTATGATGTTTTGAAACCACTGTTTTTATGCAGGAATCAGCTGAGGAGAACAGAGAACAAGGAGCTGGTAGCCTTGGCAGTAGCATTTTTGTCCATCATAATAGTGGTCGGGATTCAGATGTTGATACTGTGTGTGTCTCTTTTCAAACTTTGCAAACAGAATGAGACAAGGCTGCTGACATCATGTAGCTGGGCCTTATGGGTTGTTCCATTTTTGAGCTGTGGTCTTGTGGTGTTTGTTCTTTCTTTATAGTTTGTTGTATGCCACTGGAAGTTTTACATGCAAGGAGCAGATGTGGACGTGATCCAAATGGATTGATGCAAAGCATATTCAATTGCTCACATTGCCTGAGAGACCAAGTTGTAATAAATTATATCATGTCATCAAGCCTGTATAATAAAGCTGTAATTTTTCAGCCCTCATTATCTATTTGTGAAAGGGTTCCCATTTGTGTGCTCTAATAAGTGGGTAGGCAGGCAGTTAATTTGCAAGTGATGCCATATGGGTATTTTCAGTGTGGGATTCTTGTGAGGGCGAGGAAAATGAGCACCTGAGAATGGGTACAAGTGGAATGGGACGAGACTGAACGCCATATCAGGCAGATTAGGAAAGCAAGCTATTTTAAGGCAGCCTTGGTTGGGTACCCACCAGTGTGGAAGGTGAGGAAACAAGCTTGATCCCATGTGGATGGTATTATTAGGTTAAAGGTTTTTTAATAATAAAGATTGCTGAGATAAACAAGGCCAAACATTTGCGAATACCATGTTAGGTAGCAGATCTGCTGCTTCTTGTTGCTTTGGCTACCACACCTTTTGAGACGTGAGACTTAGGTGTTCTTTTTAGCACTGAAGTTGGTGGCAAGGCTATTCTTTCCTTGATGGTTTTGGGCACCGAGAGTGGGGAATTACCATCATAATAACCTTGATCAATGAGTGCGTGTGTAGGCACCCATTTTTTATAGAATTTACGACACGGGGTTGGTGCTTTTGTTGTCGAGGTCGTTTCCTTTGTGCAAGTATGGGGGGTCTTGTGGATTGCTTTGTGATCCACACATTTTCATTACCTTCATAGAATCCTTGCGCTTGCAATATTTTTTTGGGAGCCCATAACTGATAAGTTGAAAGAAGATTTTGTCGAACTCTCTTGTGTTTATGATATGGAAGCTTTTTAGGCTTTTGAGATTTATGTTATGAGTGTCGCTTTGAGTTTGGCGCTGTAGCCAAATCAAATTGCCACTTTTATAGTAGCCTTTACTTGTAATAATTGCTTCTCTGTCCACCTTTTGAAGATACCTTCAAATTGACTTATATGGTGGATATACTTTTTTTGGCTTGCAATGGAGCAGTGATAATTCTTGGTTTGGGCACACCATTGATGATGAGACTTCTATCTTCATAAGAGAGGCTACCGATGGCGAGGTCTTTGTGATGGAAGTCGTTGACTCCTTTGGTGAGGTTGGCTAAAGAGGGGTTCTTGGAGCAGTAGAAGCTTCATCATCATGAGACACAGTCGATGCAGAGGTTATGTCTTTAATGGCAATTGATGGAGAGACTATTTGTTTGGGCAGAGGATCTATTGATGTAAAAGGTTGCAAGGGATTACACTTGCTAGAGTAAGATTCAATCCGTGTTGTTAAGCTGAGGCACTTTATGGTAGGAGACGTGTAGCATCGTATAGGTTCTTCAATGTCGAATCTTCTTTGTCGCAAAATGGTAACCATTTTTGTGTTGTGGACCTTCAAGGTGATTGTATTGTTAATGAAGCAATGTTTAGCATTGGTAGTAATGATCTATTCCCATCCTAAAACTAAGTTTGTTTTTAACAAAATCACAAAAAACTTGCATTTAAGGGGTTGGTTAGATACAAATGGTTTGTTCATAGTATCCCAAACATGGCATATTCATGTTTTACGTGAAAGGAATCCACTCAAGATGAGCTTCTAGTGCAAGCTAACCTAATAATTCTCACAGTTCGAGCATCATGAGATTATATTCACACCATGGATAAAGTTACATTTAAGAGATTAGAGAATACATTTATTCAAAGTATCCCAAATAGGACATATTCATGTTCTACGTAAAAGGAATCCACTCAAGATGAGATTGTAGTACAGGTTAACCTAATGATTCTCACAATTTGAGATTATATTCACATCATGGATAAAGTTGAGCTTGAATTGTGTTGATATTTCCAAATGCTTTAAATCTAACATTCAATCTTGGGAGATTTAAAGTAGGGTCAAGTCCAAGCTCTAGGTTTCAAGCTCCATGGGCTTAGGTGGTAAAGGTTCCATTTTTGGCAACAATTTCTCTTCTTGTAAGAGTAGTGTGAATGTTTTCATTGGATGTTCCACGGTGACAGTTTGCATTAATTTGTCAATAGAGTTAGTGAGAACTATTTACCCAAAAGCTATCCAAAATTATTTTCGTAAAAGTCATTAGGAGTAACCTGGGTATTCCGCACGAGCATCTATCACCTCACAGATACAATGTTGTCACTAGCTTCATGACTAATCAAGACTCTTTTTCATCCTTTACCATAGGGAAATCTAGCTAAACTTTGATAGGCTTCTCCAATGGAAGCATGGATATCTCAGTTTCACACATTCTTTACCATAGGGAAATCTAGCTAAACTTTGATAGGCTTCTCCAATGGAAGCATGGATATCTCAGTTTCACTTTAACTTTCAATTTCACTTTCCCATTTACTTCGAGATTGAAGCATTGAATCTTGATTCCCTAGGTCATTCCCCAAAGAGTTGGTTTGAAGGTATAGTTTTTCTCATTTTTGTTTTCATCATTCTAAAGAGTACCCAATGTGGTAAACAATGGTATTGACAGACCCCTGACCATGTTTACTAAGACTTATTTAGAAGTTTGTGAAGACCTTGGAGGTTGTCGTGCCGCATTATGGTTTAATGGATCGATTTCGGTACGGTAGTGCATCTTTCTATTGAAAAGGAAAGTGGTACTTCTCTTCTAGTTGGTTTTGGGGAATCCTCTTGGATCTAACAAGATGTGGTTCGATGTCAACTAGTGACCTAGTCAATACTTGGGTCTAACAAGATGTGGCTCGATGTCAACTAGTGACCTAGTCAATATGAACCAGTTTGAGCATGATTTCTTGAGAGTGTTGTTTTCTTTGCTAAGGCTCTTATTCTCATCTTTTGGTGGGGGGAGTCAGGCCTTGGTGCTTTGATTTCAATTGCACTAGTGGAGGTGCTAGAACTCGTTTCCTCATCTAATATTTCTTGGATTACTAGTAGGTTCCCATCGTTCTTTCCCATACGACGAGAACACATTTTATTTTGAGCACTTGTAGCAAGTGGCATACATTGGGTCCTTTTAGTGTTAATGCTTGTGCACTGTGTTTCTTTTACCTCCCCTATGGGTTTATACTTTCTTCAGGTGTCTTTCCCTTGTCTTGAGATTTAAACTTAACCTCTTCAATTTGTCTAGCTTTCATTTTCTTGGGTTTAGGAGGTTCTAAATCTTTTTTTGGTTCTTTTTTCAAGACATTCTTCTCTATCCCTTGTGTAGAGTGTTCTTTTGCAGGCTTTTTGGCTTTTGCTGGTACCTTGGCTTTACAAACTTGTGAGCACATTGAGTGGAACCGTGGAAAAGTTATCCATTCTACATACTTAGGATATTAAGACTTGGGTATTGCAAGGCAATAAAGCGTCTCTCCTCGGGCAGTCTATGAATAAGTGATTGATGGCATATCATTCACACATAGATTGTGTGACGCCAAGAATTGTAGTAGGTGCATTCCACATTGGGTAGAATTTGCACCCTTGTGTAGTCCATGATAATAGAAGCATTGCATTGTTTGTCTGACTCCTTTCTTAGCATTTTCTATTCTTGGTTTTGTTTGTGCTCGAGTCAAGCAGACTAAATGTGTGCATGGGACTTCTTGGTTTTAAGGTGTTGGTTGTGCACTTGTTACATGTGAATACATACATTGCGGGATGCTATGACTAAACACTTTGCAATGACTACAATATAGAAAGACTGGCTTCGTGTACATGTAATGTGGAATGGAATGGCAGTGCTTGCAATATGCATAACACCATCGGGCATACAAGAGAAAGGGGTTGTAAAGGCTGCTGGCAATTTAGCTCATCTCCTCTTGTAGTGACTTTCTGAGTTTTCAAGTATGGCATTATAGGATTCTGCAAATCCATATCTTAGAGATCAATGTTTGTTTGCTCCTTTCCTTCACTGGCGGAGACGAGAAAGATTTCATATCAATGGTATCTTCCATCATGTGGTTGTCTAAATGGATTGCTTTTTTGTAACATTGATAAAAAAAAATCTAGATTTGAGACTATGATCAAATTGTGTAAAGTGATTTTCTTTAGTCCCATGAGGAAACATCGCTTCATTTGTACATCATTGCGTTTCTCCCAGTCTTGACATTATGAGTTCAGGCCTTTCATGCATAAGATGCAATCCTGTATGTTTTTCTCAAGTCTTCACTATGTACAACTTTATTATACAACACTCCACCTATGGTCTTGTCTTGAGAATCCATAGATAAAGACGGTCTTCAGATTCTTGAAATTTACCGTAGTCGCAGCCATCAACATGATGAACCATTTACTTGCCTTACCCACTAAGCATAGATTGAGTGCATGTACCATGGTAAGGCAATCTAGATTTATAAATACTTTACATCGTTGCTCAAACATTTTCATGAATTGAATAGAATTGGTAGATCCATCATATTTACCCATGAGCTTGGAAATTTCTATGGATATGGCTCTAGATGACTCCTTTGGGTCATATGTAGGTCCTTTGGTTAAAGCACCATGTAATCCTTATGAAACCCCCTCCTAGATTGTTCCATATTACCAAAGTTTTGGTATCAAGGGGTTGTAAGGTTTGTGGGGTACCATCTTTGAGTATTTACAAAAAAGCTAGACCCATTTTGTTGCATTTGGCATAAGACCAGGCATAGTGCGGGGATTGGCATCACCAAGGATTTGAAACGTGGTGGTAAAGTTGGAAGCATTAGATTGGTCCAATGCATGGCAGATATAATTGGGGGTTGTACTTGAGGCATGTGTCTCAAGGGCTAATGAGGTTTAGCTATTGGATTAAGTTTTAATATTGATACGTTTAACCCTCCTAGGTTAGCCTTCATTACAGCCACCGTTCACCTCTTCTGGTTCTTTGGTTTTTTGGTTTTTTTTTCTTGTAGCCCAAAATGACATTTTTATTCTTGGTCTACCTTCTTATGTCTTGCATGAATTTTCTTTTAGGTGCTAGAACATGTGAACACCCTCTTAAGAAATATTTTCTTGGAAAGTATGCATGCTAGTAGTTTCCGAGGTGGTAGAGAAGGTCTCAAAACCTATTTTCCATCAGCGTCAAATCATGCATGTTTTTTTGAAAAATGTTAAAATGACTCAATTTTGTAGCCCCTTTTTGAGTGTGTTCCAAGAAAAATTTGGAAACAAGTTCTATGGTGACAGATTTGTAGCAATTTTGGAATACTACAAATTTTGCTCCCCTAACCTTGTCGAATTTCTTGGTAGTTTAAATAGTAGTATGAAAGTGGTCCACAAGCTTGATTTTGCTTTCTTTAGCATTTTTTTTTTGCCTTGATTTTCAGGTTGAATTTTGTGATGGGTTGGTTGGAGGCCAAAATGATGGAAATCGGCTTGGTGCAGTTAAGAACGAGCTTGGAAAGATGTTCAAGATGAGCACTTAAATACATTCACTAGCCTCATAGTTTTGGGAGATGCTAATCTCCGAAACGGCTAATTTTTAACGCATGATTATGATCGTGATCCTCCGTAATCACAATCTTTTTTACAGGCCGTGATTCTGTTATGCCATGATTATGTCAAAGTGATTCCATTAGGCCGTGATTCCATCGACCTCATTTTGTCATGATTTTGTAGGTATGGTTTTTTGGTATGATCAAAATTTTTCGACCGTGACCAAATTTTTCGGTGTGATCAGAGTTGTATTTTGGGAACACTATAGCTTTTCTTTCCTAACCCTGTCAAAATTCTTACGTTTGATAGTTCAAATGGTACTCCCAAAGTGGTCCACAAGCTTATTATCAAACACACACACAAAGAAAGAGAAAAGAGATTACCTCTATCTCTCTCTCTCTCCCTCTCTCAAATTGAATGAAAGTGTTTCAAAAGATCATCGTTTATATTTTTTTTTACAAAAGGCTAAAGCTCTTGTACAAAACAAAAAAAAAGCTATTGAATCCAATATTCATGTTTTACACGAATAACATAAGAAAATTAGCCTTAAAATATTATTCAACCTGAATAATGTAACTTAGAGTTTAGGAGCATAAGACTTTTTGGGGGGAGTTCTTGCCATTGGTGGAGCATGCCATCAATGATACCATGTAGACATTAACAAAGAAAACTCGCTTTAAGGTGGTATGGTCGTCCGGTTATTAACCCAATAACCCAAGCACTTGAGACTTCCACGAACTATGGTGCAGATAAGGCGGTTTAGGACTTGTGAACCAACAGAGATGATGCTAAGTTTGGGAAGAAATACGGAAGTCATTGACAAGCAAGTTTGAGAGGCTAACAAGCATTGTTGGACTTGAAAGATGGAGATTGCGTTTATTTGAAGATCATAAAGTAGAGCCTCAAGTAGTTCAAGGAAGTTATGACCAAAATAGCTCTGAAGGAAAAAGGTCCATTCAAGATACTCAAGAGATGTATTCTTCAAGATGGACTTACCAAGCCATTGGGAAGATCTATCCGATGTTCTATTGATTATGGAGTATCATGGACTAGAATCGAGTGCTTTGCTAGATGAGGATAAATCCAAATTGGTGGAGTATGGGGGAATGTAGGAGGTCATCGTAGCTAAGGATAGCTACGATGTAAGTGGAAGGAGAATGTGACACACCTACGAATATTCAAGGCACTTCTCCCTAGCATAAGGTAGCCTAACATTATTTAGCAAGAGCTAGGGGCAGGTGTGTACATGCATGTGGGTAGCATGCACATGCATTTGTGTCACGCTCAAATGCCATGTATCATTGGAACGGGAAACACCTATTGGTGCTATATATATACATGTCAGATTTGTAGCATTTTCCATCTACGTGTTCTCAATGCTAGACATTTATAGAGTGATTCTATGTACTGTCTAGGCTGGCCAAGGGGAAACTTTAGCAAAGCATTCGGATGGAATTGAAATTCTTAGAATTTTCCATCTACATATTCTCAATGCTAGACATCTATAGAGTGATTCTATATACTGTCTGCGCTGTGGCCAAGGGGAAACTTTAACAAAGCATTGGGATGAAATTGACATTCTTAGCCATCTCTTGTACTTAAAATTAAGTTGGAGCACTTTTTTCTTATCCATAATACAAATCAATAGTTTTGGTATGTTGTGTGCTATGTGTGTTTGATTATTTTGCTATCTCTTCCCTCCTCTCCATACTCTCTCAAATCTTAGCACATAGGTACAAGTGCTCTACACCTTATGCCTTAGTTGGGAGCTGCAAAAAGTTTGTCTTCCAGTCCTCCTATCTTTTATGACATGCCAATTTTTTTTTTTTTGGCCGCGGGGGGGGGGGGGGGGGAGTGGGGTTGGTAGCTCCTATGACCTGTGGTTTAGGATGACTCCATAGCAACCACTGAGGGTACCCTTACAACAACTCACTTTCATGGGTAGATCTCCAGCTCATCTTCCTTAGTTATGTCCCTTGAGGCTTTGACTCTCATTTGCAGGTTAACTGTTAGCAAGCTATCTAGAGCCAATTTAGGACTTTTAGACAAATAGATTAATTTTTACTTGGTTGTCTTCGCAAACACAGCCTTGCAGTTTAGCCTCATTACGAGTGGTTGAATTTCCAGGCTTCCTTGAGCTCTTTAAGAACCACCATCTTCTATAGGTGATCAGACACACCTCTTTGTTCCAAATATAATACTCTATGTAGCAACTCGCATTTCTGGAAGCCCTACATCTATGATTTAGTCTTGGCCTTTATGAATCAAGGTTATTACACCCAACAAGTAACTGCATTCTAGAAATCATTACATCATTTTCCTCTATAATTTTCTTGTGCTTTTAACATTTTCCTTTTGGTTTATATTATGTTTGTTCCTTTTCCTTACAGGCAACTCGGTAGGGACCTCAGTGAGCTTTTTCCCCTGGACCTCATGCCTTCTCACTCGGTCTTACGAGCATCTTGGCAAGTATCTCACTCGGTCTTACGAGCATCTTGGCAAGTATCTCACTGAGCTTTCTCCTCCGGATTTCATGCCTCTTTATCTAGGACTTATAGGTGACTCAGTAGGGATCTTCAACTGGGCTTCCTCCGGACCTCATGCCTTCTCATTTGCTCTCACAGGCGTCTCTCGGTAGTATCCTCAATGAGATTCTTCCTCTGGCCCTCATGCCTCATTTTTGGACTTACAGATGATGCGGTTGGGACCTCGCATGGCTTTCTCCGGACCACATGCCTTCTCACTCGGTCTTATAGGGGTCTCAATAGTATCCTCATCGAGCATCTCCATCGGTCCTCTCATGCCTCATTCTTTCAATATTAATACCATTTTTTCATTGACACCATATTTCAAGGCAATACTTCAATAATCTCTCATTCCTTATTCTTTCAATATATTAATATCATTTTTCCATTGACACCATATTTCAAGATAATATTTCAACAATTGATGTATTTGAATTGGCCAATTACTTACCACATTAGGGAAAATTCGGGCTCCAAATGGGCCCTTTTAGAGCCCATTAAAATAATAACGGCTAGCTAATGAGAGTGCTTGGATTCTAGATCCATGTAACATGGATCATTTTTGTCAAAGTGGTCCCCAAAGTTTTGAGCCCAAAAAAGAGGAATAAAATATATTGGCATAAAACTCAAAAATAAAAGAATGACATCATGGTGGTCAGGAAGATTAATGAATATAACAAACAAAATAAGCTCTAGGAGAAAACACATCTAAAAGTGTGGAGCTTTTCAACAGGAAGGACGTTGATGGCAGCTGGATCCCTGAGCGGTTTAGGAAGTCAAACTGGATCACAATGAGACCCATTACTCGAGGAGTATTCAAGGTAAAATGAAAAGACATTGGTGATCCTAACAAGCATTGCAAAGGTAGGATCATGGAGTTCTACAAGCGGCTAAATGGTGCACTCGAGGTCCTTGTGTAGCATGTTTATATGCACACGAACATAACGCTACATCACCATGATGAAAGTACAAGATCTAAAACAAATAGTACGATTCAATAAGTAGTTTTTGTTTTCTATGTTCAATACCTAATTGTTTTGTGCTCTATATCTAAGCATTAAAATTTTCTTGCAGCTTTATATCCATCGAACGAATGTGGAGGAGTGGAAGAATGTAGAGTGCATCAGTGGAAGAATTAATGTCTTCCATATAGAGATAGGCACATTGCTATATGATAACCCACCCAGCCATTTAGTAGCATAGGGAATCTTCTTTTATAACTCCATGTATGTTTAGGCTAATGCAAGCGATAATGCTAGTAGACTGGAGTCTATCCCACTACCACCATTGTCTAGCCAAGAATGGGTTTGTTCCTTCACAGACATCATTGCAGCATACAAGAATAAGATAAGAAGAGATATGCATGCAGCAATGAAACCATCAACAGGTTCTAAGGACGTCCATTTGAGTTGGTTTATACCATTTAGCGCCTTTGCACAGATGTTTGCATCATGTGAGGGTGTCAAGAAAACAAAGTTAACATATCAAGTGAGGTCCCTAATAATGATTGGATGAACCAATTTTTGGGAGAGGGAAGGAATGTAAAGAGGACCTCTGTAGAAGATGCCATTGAATGTAAAGTAATAATACCATATGTTACATTCAGGTGAAATCAAAACATAAAGTTTATTTGTGTTTGTAGCAAATTTTGTTAGGGTGACATCCGTTACTTTTAAGCATTGATTTTTTTTATGGCCAGTTATTTCATCGGGAGGCAAACATTATGCATATGATTTTGTTACAGAAGATGGCGACTATGGAGAAGCGTCTGCTGGCAAATCTTGGATCAAGACATGCGTGATGGAACTCACTCTTCCATCATCGATGTTGTAATCCAATTACAAGGTCGAGACCCATTAGTGGTCAATCTAGAAAGCCATTGACCATTGGCCTTTCTTAGACAAGAGATCCAATTAATGTGTAGTGATGCACCGAGGGATTTCTATTTTAAGTTAGATGGTAGGAAAATTGGAAGCATGAGTGAAGCTTCCAAAACTTCTCTACTTGTATCAAGCCACATATCCTAGAGGTTGTGGAAACCTTGAGAGTGTAACCTTTCCATCTATAATAAAATTTCAAGAGTTATCTTTGGTCTACATGTTGTTGTATAAATGTTACTTCTTTCTTCTTTTTGTATTTTTTTCTCTCTATGGCAACCACACGTCTTCTCTACCTTGAAAACATCTAGATTTTAACATTAAGCCATAATAGGCTATTATTTACATACATTACTTTGAATTCTACATATAAGCCCATTTGTTTCATATTAGTGTAATATAGACCTTGTATAGCACTTGCAAGTCAATACAACACGATATAAGGCTTCCCCTCACCAACCTAAATCGCGCTGTATTGACATGCAATATAGAAGTCCTTTTTAGCTCAAATATGGAACCCTATTCCATATCTCTATCTCATAGTCGTGTTTGCTGAAATTTTAACAACACAAACTTAGTATAGCTTGAATCTGAACCGTGGAGAACGAAAGGAACATATAATGTAAAGACATTACTGTAAAGCAAGTTCTCTTAGAGATCATCATGTTGCAACATGGAGATACAAAAATGCCTTGTTAAAATTCAACATGAAAAAAATTTGTACATGTTGAGAGCTTAAATTCGGAACCCCCATAGTTGTGTTGTAATGAAAAGTTGTAGTATCGCTAGCTTCTGATGCATATTTGTGCAACATAGACCATGTATATTTTGGTTCAGCACAACACGATATCAAGCTTCACTTGCCAACATCCACCGTGAATTGCGTTGTAATGACGTTTGCACTGTAACTGCAGATCTCCATTATTCTCTCATTATTATGTAGTTAACAATCATTTTGCCAACTTTTTTCTTCTTGTAGATGCGTCCTTTTGAGATCGAGATCGAACCCAATACTGGGTTTGAAGAAATTCCTAATGAGAAATTTTTCGATTTCCTTCACAAAGTCGGCCAACACAATCTCTAACCTCACATTTCACGTATGTTTTCTTGCAATATATCCATCGAGAGTATGATCTTGTTTGGACGCACATTTCTCTAAGAGAAAGAGCAGCAATACCAAGGGACAACTTTGAATGATGTAGTTCTCCTGGAAAATATTCAGCATGTGTATGTGCACGATCTTATTTCTACCACATCCTCAAGAGATGAGGTGAACAGGGATATTTCAAAGGTGTCGAGGGATAAGAAGAAGACACATAGTAAGTGCCCAGTACACAAGCGTAAATGTCGTCTTATTGACTACTATACGTTTATTTGCTATTTGCATCTGCTCTATTGCTTAAGGATAAGAAAGGTTTAATAGAAGGAAATGAGGAAAGGTCAGAGAACCTTCAAGAGTAGAAGATGATGAGGTTCACGAGGTTGTAGAGGAGATAAACTTGGCCATGGAGAGGGAACTCGGTGAGCAGTTAGATATTGATGCCCTCCGAAGAGAAGACACCCAAGTTGTTAAGCTGTTGAGGAGCCCGCTGTGGTAGAGGAAACATAGCACATTCAAACCTCAGTCCTCCCTATGTTTCTAATAGGTGACCACCAGTATATCCTCCTAACATATATTCAAGCTTTGTTTGACATCAGGGAGGACTACTGTCTTGCCATCATCGCACAGAATCTTGAAGAAGATGATGATTTAGTTGATCCAAGTGTGGATAAGTATCTTCTACTAGATTTAAATGTCAAGGACAATGAGTACCATACTCATGCTCATATATTATCAATGATGTATAAGGATTCTCGTCACTAGCGAAGACTTAATAGTCCACAAAAAAGGGAAGAGGAGTCTTCAACTGTCCAAGAGGAGTCTTCAACTGTCCAAGATGCCAAGTCATCAATCAACTTATGGACAAAAGATTTACTTGTTAATGACGAGAATCAGAAGGTCTGATTATAATAATTTTTAATATCGTGATAAAGGTGCATATTACATTTATTTTGTTGGCTTATGGACAACTTTGTTTTGTAGTTGGTGGTCTAGGATGATGATTTTCTCATTCGCGCGTCAGGCAAGATCACAAGTGGGAGGACTTGGAAAAAGGACTCAGCGCGCTGGAAGAGTACATTAATCAAAGGTTTCAAAGGATAAACTTGAATTCCCTCTTGTGTTCTTGCTCTCTCTCATATATGTTGCTGTTTTGTAGCTGGTGGTCTATGATGATGATTTTCTCATGTGCACCTCAAGATCACGAGTGGGAGGACTTAGAAAGGACTCAGCCACGCTGGGAGAGTACATTAATCAGCTTAAATTTCAAGAGTTCAGTATCTTCCACAAAAAGTTTTCAAAGGATAAAGCTGAATTCCCTCTTGTGTTCTGTATATCTTGTGTTCTTGCTCTCTCTCATATATGTTACTCTATCTTGCCATCAACTATTGCTTCCGTTGTGCATACTCCCCATAATTTTGACATGGTATCAGAGCCATGTATGGTTGAGATTCCTCTCTCTCTCTTCTTCACAATCTAAGCCATTCTCAAAGCTTCAATCCTCTTTGAGGCAAAAGAGATGTGGTAGTGGAAGAGGTCTCAAAAGAGAGAAGAAAGAGGAGCACCAAGGAAGGAGATGTTTGCAACATAAGAAAGAGGTTGCCTCAGCCAAAGCGGAGGCAAGGGAGCTTTGTGTAGAGCAATCTCAATGGCAAATGAGCTTTTACAGTGGTAGTTCTCCTCAATGAGTGACAACGTTAACAGCAGCGCAAACAACGCACGTTGACTGCAGCAAACAACACGACCCCTGCAAAGCGACATCTAGCAAACATGACCTGCCTTGCAAACGACTCCTTTGGCACGCAGCAGGTTGCGTTTTCTTTTAGAAAATAAAAGAAACCTTGAAAGGCTTCAATTTCAAAGGTTTTTTTTTTAGGTTCTTTTAAACCTTTCTCATAGGTCTTTAAACCTTCTAGAAGGTTCTTTCTAAACCTTTTCACTTTACGGTTTTTCAACCTTTTTTTTTCCAAGGCTTACAAAGCGAAAGGATTCAAGAGGATTATAAATCACGTGGTGTTTTTGTTCAGCAAAGATCACTCGTCAACCTTGAATTAATTTTTACCTTGTAAATGACGTTAGACACTGCCCTTGTTTATTGTGTAAGTGGTAAGACCTCTAATCATATCAAAGGAGATGGGAGCCTCGATTGAGAAATTTGATGGCGAGGGTTTCCATACTTGGCAAGTTCAAGTCAGATATATGCTAAAGGTCAAAGAAAGGGTGGATCTACATCTACATTGAAAACTCAAGCCTTTGTGATGAAACATGGTACGTCCAAATCCAACTTGAAATGTATCTTTTGTTGCAAGAAGATGGTTTCAAGCAACAAGGGTGGTACATGAAGCCACTATGAAAGAGATGGTACCAAAGATGTTACTAAGGTTGAGGGGAATTATGTAAATTCCTCAAATGTTTCAGATAAGCAACTATTCTAGTTGAGGAGTGAAGCATGTTTGCTAGAATTGGGAGTGAACCATATTTCTCTATAACTCATCACTTTTGTAAAAGCCTAATTTATAAAGGCTATCTACCTTGTCATCTATCCTATGGTTGAGAGGAAGTCATTTTGTTTTTGTATGTCCAATGCTCACCTTGCTCCATGTTTGGCATTGTCCCATGGTGGCATTGAGAGGGGGTGTTGAAATGTATGATGTACAAGTGATAAAGGGTGAGAGAAAGAGGTCATATAGTGTGAACACACCCCAAATAAAGTGGGCATGTGGGTGGAAAAGGGATCTAGGGTTGTCCCAACCCTAGCCCTTGGTGGACCCTATATAAATGGCAGGAGGCCTCACTTTTTGTAACACAACAATTGAAGGTGAAGGTTAAGACAACTTTGGAGTGGCTGAAATAGAAGGTAATATAGAAGCTTTCTATACATCTTGTGTTCTTGCTCTCACTCATATATGTTGCTCTATCTTACCATCAACTATTACTTTTATTGTACATAATCCCCATAATTTTGACAACTATTTGCAATCAAAACATTATCTAGATGTCTTTGGGAATACCCCATCAGGTGGAATGTGGACAAAATCATGCTTCTGGAGAAGCAGGTAGTAACGGTGCGAACCTTCAGGCAAGGCCTCAGAGTGTATGCTCTAAGGAGTAAATATTACTTAGCCTACACCGCGCATATGGATTAACATGTGGGATCAGGGATCCTAAGATGTTAAGTGAATATGGCAAAAGGGAGCTTCTTAGATTCAAATGACCAAGAGTTCCGCCAGTTCTACAATTACAAGATGATGCGGAGCCATCTGCAAAGGGCAAAGCTTCACGCACCAGAGGATGCTAGTCAGCGGGATCAGGAGTAGCCGCAGACTCCCATCCAAACCATTGTTAAAAAAATGGTCTTTTAATGTAATACAATGACCCTTTTGGAGTATGGCCTTTTTGATTTGACTCTATTATATCCATGTTTTTAATGTCTAAAAGTTTGAAAGTTTAAAGTACCCATGGGAGGTGATGAATATAGAGAAGCATAAATTGAAACGAATCAAAATTTTCAACATCCAAAGCATTAATCCCCATGAATTCAATGTGTTCTATGAGCTTTGGCTTCTTTCTCCTCTATCCTAACTGCAATCCTCCTACACCACCACATGAGTAACTATCTCAATGCACTGACTTCATGGATTCCACCACCATGCGAGGTGGCCTTCTGAAACCCACAACGAGCTTGCCAATGTGAGTGCTCCATGCCTTGGATTGACCAGATAGCTAAGCTTCCCTGATTTGCAAAGTAGGGACCATGAGCCTCCAAAATGTGCTAGAATAAAAGTGACAATAGCATATGCACATTGGTTATTTTCAATAAGAATCACTAAACAAGTACTTGTAAAACGTAGTCATAGCTTCTTTAAAGTCGTTGGCATCTTCTTCGTTGAATGTCATTTTTTGTAGAAGTGTAGCAACCTTATCAAAGGCAATCCATACATTAGCCTTTGCAATTCTAGTCTCGTCATTATTACTACGATCTAGGACAACCATGTGTAACTTCCTCCATGCCTCATACTTCCATGGTTGAAGAACTAATAAATGGCCTTTATGGCTCCTTGGTGGTGACAAAAATTTTCTAGCTTTGTCTCCACCAATACTTGGTTTGCATGACACATTTCCACTTGCACCTGACCTCTTCGTATCTTTCTTGATTTCCATTTTCCCTTTTTGTAGACCCACACATGAAAGAACCTCCTCCACTCTCTTACACACTGCTTGGTCCTCTAAAGTTGGTTGCATCTTATATGAAAAACATATATATTCATAAACCAATTTTTCCACAATTCTACAGATGGCATGTAGTGTACAAGGATGGACTCATGTGTTAAAGGAATGTCACCATCCCATATGAACTGATACGAGTTGTGCACCATCCTTCCCACAGTATTCATATTTCACACCTTTTTTCCATTCTTACCCTTTTTCCTTGAGCGCATGCAATACAACTCTACATTTGCAGCATTTGAGACACTAAACATGCACTTTAGTGTCTTTGGATCACCTGCAAGATGCCATTCCACTGAGTAGTCTACAAAATCATCCACATGTAGAATTTCACCTGATTTTTTACGTTGAACCACAATAGGAATCTCTATTAGATTGAAAAAAATATTTAGGATCTCATGGTCCTCTTTTGGAACCTCAAATGTTGCAAGCCACTAGATTTCGTTTTTAGGATCTCATGGTCCTCTTTTGGAACCTCAAATGTTGCAAGCCACTAGATTTTATTTTTAGATTGAACACTGAAGTATTGAGGATCACCTAGCTTTATGGAAGGATCCAATTCCCTATTCATCAATGTCAAACTTACTCTTTCTATCTTTGTTTTATAGGCTACCACACCTCCAAGAGGGAACACAATGCATTCATCTCTAAGGGAAGAGAAATAGAACACAACTATCGTAGGGCACTTACCAATGCTTCAAACTTGAGTCCCTTGAGGCCTCCAAGCTCACTTGTTAAGCTCCAAACCTCCAAGCTCCACCTCCACGCTGTCAACCTAGAGTCGCTCGCACCATCGCATAAGACAATCACTCTCTCTCACTCTCCAACACAAGCATGAAAATTACAAGCATAGAAGAGGCACAAGTGCTAGAATGCTCTCTCACAATCTCTCTCAAGACACAAAGAAGAGCTCTCAATAATAGCACAAAGGGGGATTGTGTCTATTCATTTTATAAGAAAATATCTTATTCACGCTTGGCCCTTATTCACACTTGGGTGCCCAAAACTTACTTAACTAATGCCTTGGGTGGCCAATATCTCATAATGTATAACTTTTATAGTGCCTTTACATGACACTTATTAATGTCCTCAATTGGAGGAGCATACTTGTTAATCCAAAATGGGATTAACATCTCCCCCTACCTGATGTAGGTTATGTCCTCAGAACCTGTTACCAAGGTCGAAAGACCTGGTCGTCAAAATTGTGATGGTAAAAGTTGCGACGTGATTGAAGCTTTTTGAGGGTTCTTATAAATGCTGAGTGTGATCTCCAGAATCTAGTGTTGACCATGTCCTTGAATGTGACATGCATGTAGGCAGGAAGACACCTTAGGCGATGATAGTACAATAGCATGCCTCTGTCGTCGTCAAAGGAACCTTGATTCATGTCAAATTGTAGCTACTCAGCATCATATCTATCATATCGTTCCTTTGGTTGATCCATCAAGACCACGAGCAATTTTAAAAATTTAACACTGGCCACTCTTGTTGGGTCCAGGATACGGTGCCATGCTTGTATCCAATTCAGCATTTGCTTTCTTTGTTTCCTTATGTCTGTAAATGTAGTTGGCGCATGAAGATTGGGAAGTTATAACAGACATGGGAATTTTGCTACTTGGCCTCTTGAAATTCCAGAGGTGTCCGTCCATCTCCTCTTTAGCGGCATGTACAAGGGATCAACTCGTTGAGTTGGTGGCGTACACATATATTCATGGCTGTATTCTAGAATTGTGAGGAACTCCTTTCTCCATTCTGGTTGTATGCCAAAATCTTCGAGCTTGGGGTGTGCATCATCTCTGATAATTGTATCATATCCCCCTCATATGTGGACTGGGTGAGCCTTCCTCCACCTGCGGAAGCAATAACTAATCATAAATGTTACCATTCTGATCTCCAACAGGTCAGCCAATTGTGGATTGGCTAACTTGGTGTGCCATGCCACATTAGACCACAAGGTGTCCCCTCCAGTTGAAGGTAGCATTCTTCTAATTCTGGGTGAGGTGCTCGAAGAGGGTACAGTACATAATGTTGCTTTGTGGGTATGACATCGAAGTAGGCCTCTGGTAGAATCCTTTGAGTTGGCTCAAATGGTGTTATTTGCATTAACACCTTGAACATCAGTTTTGGCTTTAGTAGTGGATTGCCCGTATGAACCCTTCATACTTTGCACTAGACAAAGACTCCAGAATAGTATCATCAGTAAAAGCTTCAATGTTATCTTGGGGGATAGTATGGCGTACCTCTTGAGTTTGTCGTGGGGGAGACGGGTCAGGTGTCGGTACCTCCTCGGGGGGAGAGAGTGTTAGTGGGAAAGTCTATATGTTGAGAGAAGGGAGAGTAGAAAAAATGCAGTCCGCTTAAGACTTGTTAGTAGGCGGGAGCATTAGGATACGGATTAAGTAGTTTACTAGCTACATTAGAATACACGGGGTAAGTAGGGTTAGATGATGAAGTTGGTGTCTCTTCCTGATCATGGCCTGAAGCTGGGGGGTGGGTGGCTAGGTTTGTGGGATTTCATAAAATCTTGACGCTCAGTGATATCCGCAAGACTTATGTTAGGATATTCAATATGGGTGTTATCAAAAGTGTAAAGGACATTTGTTAACATTGCCTCTAGATGCTTGTAGATATTATGGTATAGTTTTAGGATACCAAAAGGGTGATATAAGGAAGATTCACATAAGTTTAAGTGATGGTGAGTATTGTATACTTCCAACCACCCATGGCTTATAATCCATTGATAACTCTGTGCTACCACCTTGTAGTTGGCCGGAGTTTCGAGAATATCATCTAGAACAATCAGGTCTAATTTCTCGACTCTGTTGTCCAGGATTTCAGAGAGTGGGATCAGCATCACGTTCAGCATTTTGCTTAATGAGTGTTAGTTCACCTAGGCCTAGGTCCTCAGAAAGATTTATATCATATTGAAGCAATGAGAGGATTAGTGTAGATAAAAAAGAGTAAGATTTTGAGGAGGGGCCCGAGGAGTTACTAGCAATTGACCTATCTCTGAGGCTCGCTCAAGGAGTAGGTGCATTTCATATGTAGGTTCTTGTCTGCTGACTTCGGTCTTGTATGGCCAATTGTCATTCCAATTCGTGTATACAGGAGTCATTAGTGCTGAGGAGGTTTGATATGGCTATTTCTTTGACCATCCTTGCAGCATCCAACTCCTTGAAGAGCCTTGTTGCTTCCTCTTGCACACGTCTAGTGGTAGCCTCCCTTCCCTGAGCTTCTGTGATTCTTTGACTGTCTTGTAACTGTTGGGTGACTTGCGCCATTGCCTCTTGGTGTGCAATCACCGGTAGCCAATCTTTCACTGTCTTATAACTGTTGGGTGACTTGCGCCATTGCCTCTTGCTGTGCAATCACCATTCTATGCATCTCAGTGCTAATGGTATCATTAAGGGCTCTAACCTTCTCTGCATTTGCCTTGTTTGTTTGTTCTCTTTCTTGCAAGTGGGTCACTCTGCTTTTCGCTTCCTTCAAACTTAAGGATAACATCTGGATCTATAGCCTTGCAGCTCTTCTTCTTTGGCTAGGGACGTATGGAGCTCCTGTACCTGCTGAGTATGGATGGCTGCTAGCTCTTGGTTATGGGTAACTTCCTTCTGAAGTTACTCTTTAGCCTGATCCAGTTGTGCTTTCAAGTCCGTATTCTCTTTAATTCTTTGCACAATAGTTTGGCTGAGAACCAAATTATTATTTTCCATCGCTGCATGAACCGGAAAAAAACCCATGAGATGGATTTCCATCGGGATGAAAATCTGTGAGATTTAGTTTCGTGAGATGGAAATCTATGAGATTTAGTTTCGTGAGACGGAAATCCGTGAAGTTTAGTTGCGTGAGTTAGTTTCGTGAGACAGATTTCCGTGAGAAGGATTTCCGTGAGATGGATTTCCGTGAGACGGAAATCCGTGAGAGTTATTTTCATGAGAAGGAAATCTATGAGATGGATTTTCGTGAGAAGGAAATCCGTGAGGTTTAGTTGAGAGTGTGAGATGGATTTCCATGAGGTTTAGTTTCGTGAGATTGTAGGTTTTGGTCGTCGTAGCCATCAGACTGCAGGTTTTTGGCCATTTCCATGAGACTGCAGGTTTGGCCATGAAGTATTTATGTTTTGTTTTTTTGTAAATTTGATTAATGCATGATTGGATCATACTGCATTGCGGCGTTTAGTGTGAGGATGATCGATCACAGAGCAATGAACGTGATGAAAAAAGTCCTTTGTTGAAAATGCAAGAATTTTATTCAACATGCAAAGACTTTGTATGATCAAAGTTTGAAAATATGAAAGAAAAGAAAAGAAAAAACAAAGAAAGGCCCAAGCTCCCACCTCAATACGTAAGTGTTGATTTGAACTCAAAGAAGCGAAGAGGGATGCGATGCAAAGAAAGTGCGATTGTGTTTGAGCACACGATGAAAGCCGATTGTAAAATGATGGAAAAAGGAAAGAATTTTGAATTTATGGTGCAGTGGTCAGACTTGGCGGCTGCCTTAATGAAGAAAGCCACGTGTCGTCCTACAATTGGTCCGAAAACAGTAACCGTTTCACGACGTGAAGCACTTTAGACTAGTTCACGACGTGAACTGTTTTGCACTAGTTCACTGTTTTGAAATAGTTCACGGTGTGAACTGTTTTGGATCGGTTCACGGCATGAACCTTTTTGTACCATTTCACAGTGTGAAATTTGTTGGATCTTGTGTGTGCAAGATTGATACCTTCTATTTCTCTTCATGCTAAGACATTCAAACATGCATTTAAAGGAGTGAATGATAGCCAGTTTTACCTTCTATCCATTTTGTGACTAATGGATACCTTCATCTTTCTATTGCCATGGGAACCAATGTAGCACTTTGGCACTTCTGGGTAAGTGTTGTTGCAGGCATTTTAACTCCATGTGGGAGTGCTTGATTCTTCCCTCTACCCATCTGAACAGTTTTTCTACTAAGTCCTGTGGATTGGGGCTTATATCAGTGTCCATTTATTGAACCTTCTTTTTTCTCCCTTCAAGGTCCTTGTCCAGCTCCTTGATTGAGGTGGTTACCTGTATTGGTTTGGCCATATTTAACCCACCTTGTTGGGTTGCCTTCTTCCTCCACACCAGCGTTTGTGCACTCTTAGCATTGGTTGTAGTTGGGAGTTGGTTCCAAATGCCTTTACTACCCTTTTCTTTGTATTCGGAGGTGTATGCCACGGTGACCCACTGGGTGGAGTATAGGCACCCATACTGTTGTATTGCCTAGGTAGTAACCTTGTGCCATGAGCAAGTCGTGGGTACATCCAATTCTCTTTCCCTTGTTGGCTTGTTTCTTGGATACATTGTATCCCCCTGACCCGGTTAACCCTTAACTTAGCTTCATGAAGCCGTTGACATTCTTCTACTAAGGCCCTAGCGTCTTTGAGCTTCCTTATCTCCTCTTCGACATTTGGGTATTCTTCCTCGACTCCTTTAGGGGTTGACGGTCTTTCCCCTTGCATCTCTGGGTTAGGCTCTTTTTGGTTGACCGCTCGATCCCCTTCTTCTGTCAATTGGGTGGATCAGGTGTCGATCGTATCTTCTTCGAATCCATCTTGGATTGTAACCCTAGTGTCACCCTTACCCACTTTTTTCACTCTTCTTCTTCAGCCAGTTCTGAAAGTGGTCGCATCTACTCGGTTCTTCCCCTTGTCCCCCAATTGGGCCTCGGCTCGTGTCAAGACATTGAGTGGCGTGATATTTCCAAGCTGCACACTAATGGTCCAGACGGTGGCCTGGTTAAAAGTGAAAGTCGAACCACTTGCGCGGTATGGATAATCCTTGATCAAATGATCAAAGCAACATTTAGTACAAGTAAGTACTGGCATGTCATTGGGTGGAGCAGACAATTGTTGGGGTTGGTGCGTATGAACCACATTCTTGTTTGGACACTCAGCGATTCGATCGGCCAGTGCAACCAAAACATTATAGCGGTCCTCTCCTCATGTTTGAGTTTATGTCCTTACCCTTCCACTACTGTAACATGGTTTGAAACACAGGTACTGAAGTGTTATTCTGTAGGACATAGAATTTTGGAGCGATCTCTGCTGCAGCTTCCTCATAGTACTCTCCACTAAGTTCTATTTCACGCACCATCTCCATATCTTCTGATGGCTCTTCAAGTAATACTTGGTTGATTTTAGCTTGTGGTGATTGTGGTGGTAGAACAGGTGGTGGTAGAGGTGAAGTGTCATGTACCCAAAACATCCCCCTAGATAAATAGGCAGAGTTGGGGGCTGTCCCCCGCCGTGGCGGCTGCAGTGATTTGCACATGTGGTGCTGGTAAAGCCAATGGAGCTCTAGGTGCCGCCAGCTATGCAACTGTTTGGAACCTTGGATATCTGCACATGGAAGTGTCATGATCCCTTAATTTTACCCAGGGTGCACAATAGTAGAGTAGTGGTCTTGCTCTTAACTATGGACATTCGGTGGTAGTGTGATTCAATCTGCACATAGAGCACCACACGAGAGTAAAGATGGATATGCCCATGCCCAAATGTTTCTCTTCTCTCCTTTACCTTTAATTTTTCCAGTATGGCATTACTGAGCTTGTCCACAGTCATGTTTGCGAATTGCTTGCTCCAAGTTCCAATCTCTTGGTGACTCAAAACACGCGAAGTCGTTGCTGTCAAAGATTACTGACATCTTCTGGTTGTGGAAATTCCAGCATATTATCTTCATATTCAATTACCAGTTTGCAACATGCATCTAAAGTAGCCGATCAGGCTAATACCAGATAATCATGCATTTTGTGGTCTCTAACTCCCCTCCATAAGCAAGGTAATAATTGATCATCAGTTAGCCTTTCCCGTAGTTTGCACCTTGAATTTAAGTGCTTTAGTTGAGACACAAAATATGAAAAAAAGTAAATTTAGATTCGAAAAGAAGAGAGAGAAACCCAATATAATAATATTACTTTTTTACTTTTTCAGAGGAGAGAGAAAACCCTTAAAGGACCCATTTAGAGCCTGAATTTTTCCTAATGTCTATGTTCATTAGGTCATCCACCCTGAGTTTCCCACGGAGGTGAAGGATGCATCCCATGTATTCCATGCAGTAGGCATAGATGAGTTGGATCATCAAAACCAACATGTTATATGTCATATGTGTGCTTTAATGTGCTCATGAAATCCTTTAGATTTTTAGTTGCCTTCTTTCTTATGTGATTTATATTTATGCAAGGCATGCAAGACTCCTGTAAACTCATTCTCCAATGATAGTGCTTACACAAATAGAATTGACAATTTTTAGTGTGGTTATCCTTGTCATGACACAACTCACATATTCTCCCCATTTTTAGCATTTTGATTTGATCAAAGCCCCTGCAACTAGTGTACCACACCAGTGCAAGACCAAGTGTCCTCCCAACAAGTAGAGTTTGGTGCAATACCAAGGTTCTTGCCATTCACACGCAAGGATGCTTAATCCTAACTTTTTATATTCATTTTTTGCAAAACCTCTTGTGTATTGAAAATGCATTATATCTCCATCGTTCCAAGTTGCCCAAGGAATCATAATAACTGTATCATCCTCAATGACATGAGGATCATCATCGAGTAGCCCATGTGCATCATCGACCGTGGCTACATCTACATCAAAGAACATATCATCATCCTCAACTATGTGAGGGATAGCATCAAGTAGTCCATGTGCATCATTGGCCATGGCTACATCAAGTAGAGCATCTACATCAAGTAAAACATCATCAGTGGCCTATTAGCTCAGTTGGTTAGAGCATCGTGTGCTAATAACGTGAAGGTCGTCGCGTGAAGGTCGTCGAAAAGCGATGCCCACCACCACCAAGTGGATAAGAGATACGAAATATGGGTAGGGAAAGTAGTTGTATATCTTATTGTTGAGTATGTTCAACATCACATTGAGAAAATACCTGAAAAAAAGTAGGTGCAACATGTGGAGAGGCATAAGCAGCTAGAGCATGGGTACCATCAAAATCAACATGCATAAGCACAAAAGGTTACTACCTTTGGACCCAGAGAGAATGTCTTGCTACACCAAGTGAGAATGTCTTGCTATACCAAGATCCTTTGAAGGAAGTGCAGTAGCTAAAGAACTTACCACATGAAGAAGGAAAATACACTTACCAAAGCCGGATGCCTTGTCAAAAACCTTCAAAGTTCTCAGCTATGGCGGCGTCTCCTCCGTCTATGTCTTGTACAGAACACAACAATTGAGGGCTTGAAAAGGCTGCACAGCAGAAGCCATGGCTGCCTTAGCCATCCCACCACCAAGGAGAGGGAGGAAGTTGAGAGGAACGCACCGGTTGACTATTTATCCTTTCCCCTTTTGCTTTCCCACCTTTCAAAAGCTTTAAAATTTTTCACAATAAAAGCTTTTGAATGCTTTACACTTCAAGTAATAAAAGCTTTACACTTCAAATAATAAAATATTTAAAAACTTTTCAAGCTTCAAAATCTTGATTCACTCAAAAGCTTCTACAAGGGTGTACCCTAAGGTGCAAAGCCTTTCACTCAAAAGCTTCTATAAGAGGTATTGATACCAAGGTATCATCAACCTTGGTATTGATACCAAGGTTTATAATTCTCAATAAGCTAATAGATATGATTCAAAAAAGAAGTGTTTCAGGTGCAACGAGATTGGACATATCGCATTAGATTGTCCACAAAAGTAAAAGAATATTTCAATTGGGATAAATATAATCGATGACGACGAAGAAGAATACTTCTACTACAACCATATTCCGCCTCCTAAGGTAACATACACAATTTCTTTTAACAATTTCTATAATAAATTTTATTCAGGAGTTTTTCTAAATTACAAGGAGAGTTTTTATACATCAAAGTAGAACTTCTTGGAGAAACTCTCCCTTCTATCTTGAACTCTATTTTGTGAATTTTTATACATCAAAGTGAGAACTTCTTGGAGAGGAACTGGCCCTTCCATCTTGAACTCTACTTTATGAATTTTCACTACGTATTAGTCTTATGGTATGGGACACAAAGATTAATCCTATGTAAAATATCTTGATGCATACTCATCTCTAGATTTATGTGGGATAATTTTTTGTGGTATGGGACACTAGAATTTATTACACAGAATTCCTTAATAGAATGTCTATTTGTCATAATTAGAGAAGATACTAGAATTTGTATTTTTTTTGTAAGACCTCGATCTCCTTTACTTCTTGAAATAAGCAAATATGTAATTGAGGTCAGTTACTTATCTAAGCAAGATGGATGTTACATAATGTCTATAGACCCTTTGGCTAAACAGGGATGCCCGTGATGCTAATGTGCCATGCTAGTGAATTGGTATTATGGGTAACCGCACATTAAATACTAGCTACTTAGTGTTATTGGTATAGCTTGATACCATGCTTGACGAGTGTATGTTGTTGAAGTGTAAGAAGTAGCGCCATGCTTGAAGACTGTGTGTTGTCGAAGTAAAACAAGTTGATACGCGAGACAACTACATGGTCTAAGTGTAAAAAGTGGATTACGCAAATGACGTGCCATGCTAAATGATGTGTATAGAGATACGCTCATTGAAGTGTAACAAGTCGTGTGAGACATGCCATGCTAGATGATATGTATAGTGATACGCTCATCGAGGTGTAACAAGTGGTGATTGTGTTGTGTTTGTGCCTATCAACATTTTTATATTGGGATTAATTATTATGATATCACAACTAGTTAGAACAACTAATGTGTTTACATTTATGAGATAGGTAATGAGCAGTGTGTATGTGTCGCACATGGAGGATCTTGTCTATATCATCTCGGATTATTAATTCATATGGGTTATTCATCATACTTCTATCCCCACTACAAAACTTCATATAGATGGGATAAGAGAATTCAATGTGGAGTGGCACATGGTAGGAGATTTGAAGACACTCAAATGCATGTACAATGTTTCTAAAGGTGGTAATGCAAAATCTCCATTCTTATATTATACAAAAGCTTCTAAAGTCATGGATAAAAAGTATTGGAATAAGGCTCCTATTAGACACCTCAAGGATCCTGACTTTAACCAGGTGCTTAACATTCCTCTTAAAAGGGTCCACATTTGCATCTTGCATGCTCTATGTGGAATCATAGAGAAGCTTGTGTATCTCTATAAAGGATTTGCATGGAAGTTGAAACCAAACAAAGAAGGGGCAAAAGCTATCAAAATGGTAGAGAAACTACTATCTGATATGGGACTTCATGGTGGCAATGTGCATATAGAGACAGACACAAAAGGATCTACCAATGGAAAAAATGTTCCAACCAAACCATCAATTGGTGGAGTAAAAGTCAAAAGGTTCCTATTATTTCATGGTGAGGAACAAAAGAGAAAAGAAGAGAGGCCATCAAATAAATCCAAGTTGACAATCAGATATGAATTATGAAAGAATCCTCATAGAGAATGATGCAAATGATGGAAAAGCCAAAAATAGTAAAGAACGTGTTTGGAAAGAACAAGATATTTGGATATTGAGACAAAAAGAAGTGGAATACACGAGACTTTTAAGAATTCAAAAACTATTTAGAATATTTCAAGTCAATTAAGGCTATCCATTGATTTCTCCTTTCCTAAATACTTTCCTTTCCTAGGTGTCTTCAGTACCTTGCTCATCTTCTCAACAACCTCTGGGTTCCCATTAACTTTTCTTACAATGCTCTCGATACATGCCATCTCTAGACAATACAACACGATGTGAAACAGAATTAGATGCAATACAACGCGATGAGTTGAATAGACAATAAATACATCAGCCATATCGTGTTGTGATCAAATAGCAAATGGAAAAGAATCACATGTAATACAACGCGATATGTTTGATAGAAATGAGATACATCAACCATCACTAGCACATGGAGAAGAATCATAAGTGATACAACACGATATGTTCGACAGATATAAGATGAATCAGCCGTATCGCATTGTGATGAATAAAAATGAAAATTGAACACACTATGATATACGGACCAGATATAACTTTAATGAGCAACATCCCTTTGTATCATGCCATGACATGAGACAGAATCAGAAGCAATACAGCTAACACATGAAACAGAATCAAATGCAACACAACGCGATAAGTTGAACATACAATAGAAACATCCGCCATATTGCATTATGATGAAATAGCACATGGAAAAGAATCACATGTAATACAATGTGATATGTTTGATAGACATGAGATGCGTCAACCATGTCATGTGATGATGAACTAGCACATGGAAAAGAATCACATGCAATACAACACAATATGTTCGACGGACATGAGATGAATCAATCATATCGCATTATGATGAACGAAAATGAAAATTAATTTTAAATTATTTTGGCTGAAGAAGGTCCAATAGCACAAGTACACTTTGTTTCCTTAGGCATTAAAGCTCTAGTGCCTTTTCACTATATACTTGTGTGCTTTGACACTAATGCTTCTATGCCATGGTGAATGGTTGTTACATGATAGAAGTTACAAAATGTTAACTTGATTGTAAGGATTTTATTATGGATCTTGATTCTCACCTTCCAAGCCAATAATTGGTCCTTTGAGAAAGCCTTGAAACCTCCTTCCATAAACAAATGCAAGTCTGGCTGCCTCCTACCAAGGCATGCCTACACTCTCCCTAGCATCCATGGCTGAGAACCTAAGCAACATCCGCTTGGTCATCACTCACAAGAGACAATTGTTTCCCATTGTATTTTGTGCATGAGTCGGCCGTCCTCAGCTCTAACCTATAGGAAAGACCTAAGCTCTAATACAAATGTCACATGCTAATGTGACAACATGCTGATGATGTTGTCACATGCTGATTATGCATGTAATTATTGTTAATTGCATGCACAAACTACTTACACATAGAGAGAACAGAAGAAAAATCACATTTAATGTTCTGAATGCACAAACTAATTACACGTCATCTTATTGCGCTTTCGAGCTTGAGCCCAAAACCCTCTAAAGTGCCCCTAAGAAACATTTGAAGCTTGTCACTATTTCTCTTATAAAAGGTGATGCATTTTTGTACTTCTCCTTAATGCATACCATGCATAAGTCATGTCTTTAAGTTCCAATGTGGTCATTACAAATAGCAATGTTTTGGCAATCAAACGCCTATGTTTTACAATATGGTACTTCAGAGTGCCAGTTTCGATTGCTGCAAGAATGGTTTTTGTATAACGTAGAGGATGTGAGGTGCCCAGATTAATGGGAATCATACCTTAAAATCAAAGATTCAGATTATTTCCAAGCTGAAATATTCACCTGCTATTCTAATGATGTTTCAATTTGGATGGCCATGAAACACTACAATGATGCTTTCCTAGCAGTCATTGATTGCAAGTGGCTTGGCAGCAATTTTAAGAAATTCTGGTCCATCTGCATTTATCCTCTTCTCGAGCGCATTATAATTCTCAAGAACCTCCCTCAACCTGCTCTTCATCTCTCCCACCTCCACCTTAATAGCATGCACTGGGAGAAAAAATTGTAGAAACACCTAAGAAAAATATTTATATAGACGTTCAAAAAATAGTACCAGTAAAAAAAAGGGCCAAAAATAAGTTACCATCCTCTAGATCTGTGGCACTTGCTTTCATCATGCGAAGGCTAGAATTAAAGCGCTGCAAGAGCTTCACTGCCAGAGCTTCCACCACATCGATCTTGTTCCGCAAATCTTCCTACATAAAAGCATTTTACACATGTAACACAAGGACACGTGAAAGTGACAAAATTGATGAACTACTTGTAAAACAAACCCACTTAATCAATAATCACAAATAATGAAAGAAAGTAGGATTAAGAGAAGAGAGAAACAAGACCTCTCACTCAAAAGGGAGCAGGCCCCTCCCCCTATGTAACGCAGGGACACATGAAAGTGACAAAATTGATGAACTACTTGTAACAACCCCCCCCCCCCCCCCCCCCCCCCCCTATGTAACGCAGGGACACATGAAAGTGACAAAATTGATGAACTACTTGTAACAAACCCCCTTAATCAACAATCACAAATAATGAAAGAAAGTAGGATTCAGAGAAAAGAGAAATGAGACCTCATGTTAGGAGCCTATTCCCCTCTCAGTGAGGTCTCATTTGTCTTTTCTTTGAATCCTACTTTCTTTCATTATTTGTGATTGCTGATTAAGTGGGTTTGTTACAAGTAGTTCATCAATTTTGTCACTTTCACACATCCCTACGTAACTCATGGTTAGTTAGTACGAAAGGTACGATATGGTATGGTACGATAAAATACGGTACTAATTGGTACCATAAAATTTTTTGAGGTACGGTACGATATTAGTACGTTTTTAAAAAAAAAATACTTCCTAAACTTAAAAATTGTAGACAAGAAGTTACAAAATAGTAGAACCATGAACATAATGTCATCATGCCATTAGAGTACAAAATTGTACAAAAGGATAGGCCAAAAACTCATGGCATGGGTGACCGCCAACATGCGTACATACATGATACTACATACTACAATACATCATCAATGGGCTAGAAGGAGATAGATGCCCAATGCCTAGAGAGCTATAACATATATCAAAAGTCTACATCATCACCAACATATGCATGATCATCAACATGATCACTACTAGAGTGTCCATCAAGAGAGTTCTCTGAAGAGGACTCTTCGAAGGTGGACGAGACACTCTGGGGATCATTCTCGCTAAGTAGGTTGCCTTCATCATCAAACAAGGGCTCTCTAGGCAGTGGGGTATCATCATGAGGGGGCAATGGAATATCATCATGAAGGCGGGGATTGGAGCTCGAGGATCCCCGCCTCACATATGTGCGAAGGCCACCCTTTGCCGATGCCGAAGGCGGAGGCCTATGAACTCCAACTGCTCGGCTCCGTCCATGCTGACTCCTGGTGCTGCAAGTATCTGCTGCCACAAGCTCACTATAGAGCTCCATGAAGATTGCCTCCTCCTCCTCATCAGGCAATATGATCGCTTGCCTAATATGGCAATGGCAAGTGCACACGCTCCTGACAAACAGCTCCCTATAGGCTGCAAAGGGCGATGAATGGCTCTCTAGAAGACTGAAATTGCTCCACGCAACAACAACAACAACAACACACACACACACCCCCCCCCCAAAAAAAATAAAAAATAAATAAATAAAAATTTAAAAAACGTACGGTATCGTACGAATCCGTACGGTACGACAGGTACGTACGATTTCAGTCGTGCGACGTACGGAACTAACCCTGCCTACGTTACACAAGTGGTCAGCAGCAAAATAACAGAATGCATCAAGAAAATTGTTTTGTAATGTGCCTCTTAGCACTGAGTCTAGCGTTCCCATCATTTATCTCAAACAACGTGTATCTTAATGCATCATAGGTCAGCACGACGAATGAGGTGTTCTTCAATACCCTTCTACTACCGAGTACCTCAAGACTCGGGTGCTGACACATATTGGACCCAAAAGTTTATTCAGAAGGCTTCACCCTTAAGGTCGTCATTTGTGAGTTTTGAATTGACATCTTGAGCGTAGAATACTTGTCTAGCTGTAGGATGCATCAATGCTGTAGCTTAAAACTCCTAAGAGCTCTCAAAAACAACACCTTGACCACTCTAGTTTATTGTGGGTGTCAAAGTTAATAAAGTGGTACCACTCTATATACATTTGGAGCACGCTGACCCAGGCACCATGTCATACTGCCGCATCAGCACCTTGATTAGGCAACCATGGAAGCTTTCAAAATTGAACTGAAAAAGCTACAAAACCACCACAAGACATGACTAGACAGAGCCATCAATGACCAGATCAAGAGGTAAGCAAACTTTAATCTAAATTTTCAAAATTAGAAGAATGAAGTCAATGCAGGAATTTGTGTACATGACGTTGGCAATGGCAAGGATGGACACAGAATAGAAGAGTAGTATGCTGCAGAAGACCATGCTCGAAAGCAAAATGCAGAGTCGGAAAAATGTATGCAGGATGCCTGCACTTGGCTTCTAGACGGAAGAACTAAAATGACGGGTGACGCAATAGAAGAAACAAAAAAAAAGTGAATAAACAAATGGATCCACATGCCAAAGAAAGAGCCGGCCCACCAAAACAGTGCAAGAAACCTTGGATGAAGAAAGGTAGGCTAAAGCAGTTGGTCTCAGATTAATGGCAGTAAAGTACCAATCCAAAGCATCTCCACAGGAAATGAATACGAAGGTGATCTAGTTCAAACATTCAATCGCACTCAGCAGTACTGAAGAAAAGGCCATTGTAGGGTCTCCATACCATGCTCTTTACAAATTGGGTAAAGATATGCTTTTTGTAAAGCTACTGTTAACAAAGATGATTAACGCAACAGAAGACTTTAAAAAAACATAAGCACACACCAATAAACTACTACTAGACTTCTATTATACCTTCAGCAAACGGCAGAGGATGTAGCGCTACTATCACACACACCGGAGGGGTTGCAAAAGCACACAGATGCATTACTGTCCTTGAATGTTAAACTCAAAAAGGTCAAGGTCGTGATTGGGTGTACTGCAGAAGGCCCTTCCATGTTTGACAATCATATGGTGGGGATAGTGAAAGACACATCCTTAGGTTTGGCGTTCAGAGGCCCAAAATTTCTTACAAAACCAATGGAAGAGCAAGAATAGCCACGGCGATATGCATCTCTTGCACGCTTGGGGACAAGCTTTGAGGGCCTTACTCTCCCCATGGGAGATGCCGGATTATCCATATACAAATGCCATAACACAGCCCAACACGAGGCAACCAAGCCGGAACATAGGCTGTAGAAATGCCAAGCCAACAATATAGTCCATATACCTCCGTGTGGGTACTGATTCTTCCCCAAAAACCACGGGTCTTCATGCAATAGAGCTGGTACAGCAAGTACAACTCTCCATTCAGTCGGTACAGTAAGTACAATGGTTGGTACAGCCGGTACAGTGGCTGGAACAACCGGTACGGTGGTTGGTACAGTAAGTACAAATGCTGGTATAGCATGCACAGTGACTAGTACAGTTGGTACGGTGGATGGTACAGGAGATACCACAAGTACAAATGCTGGTACAACAAGTACAATGGCTAGAAACCATAATAAATGATTAAATACCCTTGCCTTCAGTATTTCTTCGTGATGGAAGCCTCCAAAACAGTCCCCAACAGCCGGTATTCTTCATGGCAGCCTTCAAGTAAGAGAGAAAGAGAGTAGCCATCATTAGGGCAGCCTGGAACGGTGGTAGAGGCTAGTGTGCAGCAAGAGAGCCTCCATTAATGAAGAGAGAGGGCTCCCATGAGCTACAATGGCAAGAGAAGGCTACAATGACAAGTGGAGAGTGAGGCCACTTGTCTCACTTTGATCCATTTTCTAACAAGTGTCAGGCCACTTGTCTCACTTTGGTCCACTTTCTTGCCACATGTCCCAATCTAAGAGATGGGTCCTTCCATAAACTTTATCGCTAAAAATATCCCAACCGCCCCGGCGGCCCCCCCCTGACTCCTCTCCTCTGGCAGATGCCTCTCAATCCTCTCCTCGCTCTCCCCCCTCCTCTCCGCGAGCTACCATCCCTCCCTCGGTCTCTCCAGGATACTCCTCCAGACCACCCACTGCCCCGGGGCAGCGCAGCTGGGTAGGCCAGAGTTCAGTTCAGCGGCTGTTCCACCGCCACTCCGGGCCGGTGGAGATGGCGATCATAGCTTCGCCCGCCACAGAGTTCTCTCCAGCCTCCCCTGGGGGGCCCCCGCGAGTGATGGGGCTCCCAGTGGATTATGGTTTTTTCAGGTGTCTCCAGCTGGATGCTGGCCCGTTTGAGACACTGGTCGCGCCCTTGCGAGTTTGCGTGGTGTGCCATCCCTCTCGTTCTCCTTCAGTGGTGAGCAGCATGGTAGCCTTCTCCTTTCCTCTCAGTGTTGCCCCAGACACAGCATGGGATTGCAACTCTGTAGAGGAAGTTTTGCGTGATCAGATACTGGAGTTTTCTCACCACTTCAGTGACCTGGGGCTCACGGACCTATTGCAGACCCGATTACACTCAGCCCGCATGAGCTTGTTTGGCATAGGAGATTGGCGGGCGGATCCGGTCCACACCTCAGTTGAGGCGGTGCTACTGATTCTCCTCCACGCCGCCCCGAGGGTGCAGCCTACCTTTGGATACATATATGCAGAGGATTGGTCTCACGCCTATGCCCTGGACAGGGCGAAGGAGGAGTGGGACTGGACACAGAGACAGGTCACCCTTTTTTTGGAGAGACTCCGCACCCGGACTGACAGTGACTATTCTCCCTCCAAGCCAGCGTCCAAGACTCACAGAGTGGAGGGCAGCTCATCCGGGCTGGCTGAGAGGGGTGAGCCAGTGGCGGCTGCTTCACTTGCCATAGCTCATCCATGAGGATCCTCTCATGGAACATCCAGGGTCTTGGTGGACCTCGCTGCTACATTGGTAGGGCAGACTTCGCCAGGAGATCCAGAGGGCTCTCGTTGGAGGACCCATAGATATCCTTTTCATCCAGGAGCACCACCTTTCTGCCGGGCGTACCCGCACCTGCGGGAAGATCTTGCCAGGCAGGAGTCACACTTTTTGGTCACCGGCATATGGCTCCCAGGGGAACCAGGGTGGAGTATGCATCTCAGTCAGCGAGCAGCTTCTATCCAAGGTTGTGGATTCTGGCACTCTGGTCCAGGGTCGAGCGCAGTGGATCATCCTTCGGGTTGGGGAAGACCGCATTGGCTTCCTCAACTTCTACGCCCCTAATGGGGCGACCGGGAGAGCTGAGTTCTGGAGCACCATTAGGCAGTCCCTCCCCATGGCAGACCATTGGTGCCTGGGGGGGGGGATTGCAACATGCTGGAGGATGCAGAGGACAGGATGGGGGGCAGCCAGGAGACCATTCATGGGCCGGAGCTCGCTGCCTGGGAGGAACTAGTGCTGCAGGTGAGAGGCCAGGATCCGTGGACTCTCTCGGAGTTTGGCAGGTTGCAGGGGAGTTTATCTTTCTCGCGCTCAGATAGACGGGCCACAGGAGTTAACCTTTCCCGCATCGACAGGTTTTACATTGATGAGTGGGCTTGCGATAGAGGTGGCACTGTGGGTATACTTGCAGGCTCCTCGTTTTCAGACCACTTTCCAGTGCTTCTCCAGATCGATGACCCCACGAGAGGAGAGCGAGGCCAGATCGTCCGGATTCCAGATTGTCTCATAGAGGAGCCCGAGATTGCGACCAGAGTTGAGCACGTCTCGCAGGAGCTTCAGTTCAGGAGAGGATCGGCAGCCAGCGATCTTGACAGGGGTTTGCAAGAGATCAGCAAGATGCTCAGACAGGCTGCCCTGGACCGTCTGGAGGCTTTCAGAGAGCAGGAGAGGAGCCTGCGGAGGAGTCTAGCTTCCCTTCAGAGACTTCAGGAGAGGAAGCCTACGAGCCCTTGGATTTCAGAGCAGATGGAGTCAGCTCGCACAGAGATCAGATCCATCAAGGAGAGGAGGGTGGAGTTCCGATTCCATGCTCGGGCTTCTTTTTGGACACAGGCTGGAGACAGAGTGACTCGAGACTTCTTTGAGGCGACAGGGCCCCGCTTCAGACGAGAGGGTCTCAGGCGTCTTCGGCAGGCTGATGGCCAGGTGGTGGTGGATCCCCCCAGGGTTCGGGCGATCGCCACAGATTTCTACAGGGATCTGCTCTCTGCTGAGCCAGCAGATGACAAGGTGAGAGAGGCTCGGGAGGCAGTCTGGAGCTTCACGAGACCGGTTGTGCCGGCCCATTTGCAGCACTCCCTTCTCTCCCCCTTCTCGGATACGGAACTGGAGGAGGCTCTTCAGGCACTTCCTCGGGGCAAATGCCCTGGTGAGGACGGTCTCTCAGTGGCTTTCTTCCAGAGGTACTGGGGTCTCTTGCATAGGGGCTTCAGATTGGCATTCCAGGAGATCATGGAGTCGGGAGACATGCCGGACAGCATGGCAGAGGGGTTGATTCACCTGATCCCCAAAGAGGGAGGAGACAGAATGGAGATTAGACAGTGGAGACCGATCACCTTGCTAGGCACGGCCTAAAAGGTCCTAGCTAAGGCGATCAGCAGGCGGCTTCAGCCTCACCTTCCGGACATCATCCACTCCACGCAGACAGGCTTCATCCAGGATAGGAGCATCTTGGATAACATCTTCTCTTTCTGGGAGGCTACGGCTTTGGCTAGATTTCGGCAGGAGGATCTGGCAGTGCTCCTTCTCGACTTCGAGAAGGCATATGATCGGGTGGACTGGGCCTTCTTGGAAGGCACTATGGAGAGGATGGGCTTCCCCCCTCAGTGGATCCGTGGGGTCTCTGCACTCTACACATCGGCCCATAGCCAGGTGCTGATACAGGGCGTGCGCGGAGAGAGGTTCCAGCTCTCGCGCTCGGTGCGGCAGGGGTGCCCCTTGGCGCCCTTTCTTTTTCTTTTTGTGGCGAAGGCCATGAGCACTTTCTTGACGGCACAGGATACAGGTTTGCAGGGCCTCCAGCTCCCCATCCGCACCTCGGAGGAGCTCCTAGACTCGGAGTTTGCGGATGACACTACTGTCTATCTTCAGGGAGGGGAGGAGAACCTCCGCCGCTTCGCCTCAGCCATGGACAGGTTTTGCAGAGCTTCGGGCGCTTTGATCAACTGGCACAAGTCGTGTGGGTTGTGGGTCAGTTCTGTGCCTCCCCCGACTTGGAGGCCAGTTGATGGGTTTCAATGGCTGCCCCCCGGCACTACAGTGCGCTATTTGGGATGCTATGTGGGCATTGACATATCTCCGGAGCAGCAGATAGCCCCCCTTCTTCTGAGCATTCGGAAGAAGCTTCTGTATTGGAGTACCGCTCGTTTATCTCTGGCTGGCCGAGTGGTTGTGGCCAACCAGGTCCTGCTTGCTACCATGTGGTACATCACTTCTTGCTGGGCCTTCTCGCGGGCGTGTATTGGCCAGGTGCAGAGGCTCATCAGGAACTTTCTTTGGTCCGGTGGCGACGGGCGGCCCGCCAGGGCCAAGGTGGCATGGGCTGTGATCACCCAGCCGAGGGAGAGAGGCGGCCTGGGCATAGTTGATCCTATTTGTCAGAGCCGAGCTTTGCTTGGCAAGTTGGTGGTTCGTGGCCTCCTACCAGGCGCTGAGCCGTGGAAGGAGTTTCTTGTTGCCAGGATTCTCAGCCGCACTCCTTCTCTTAGCGGCCCCTGGACCCCCAGCATCAGGTGGATCTTTACAGAGCAGCGATCCAGAGGAGTGGGCCTTGGCTTCGAGGAGCGTTTTGCAGCTAGCCTTCTGAGGGCCTGGGAGCATCTGAGGCCGTCACTCTTCCAGACTCCCCCGGGCACCGATGAGGAGCGCCTGAGGCAGCCATTGATCTGGAACCCCTTGATCCGACTTCCCAGTGGACCCCAATCTAAGAGATGGGTCCTTCCATAAACTTTATCTCTAAAAATATCCCAACAGGTAGACATTCTGTCATAGGCACTTTGCCAACTCTTGGCATTTGCTCAATTCCAGATGTAATGACGCGAACAGAATTTCCATCGGAGTCGGGCCAAAAATAGCAACTCTCCTAAATTTTACAAGTGTGGTCCTTTGTATTCTAGGATAATCTCCCATTCCCAAAGCTTGTACTTGCCAAATATTTAGACATCCTGGAGTCCACCATACCCTTTCATACTGGGAAATATCCAGGCTGGTGACAGATAGTGAAAGAATACACATCCTTAGGATCGGTGTTCAGAGGCCCAAAATTTCTTACAAAACTAGTAGAAGAGCAAGAGTAGCCACGGGTATATGCATCTCTTGCACGCCTAGGGGGTGCATCTGCAGCAGGTTCAATAAGATCCTTTGTGTCTGACTCATTGGTCTGACCAGCAACAGCCATGTATGAAGCACCTTTTTCACCTTTTTGGGCAGTTGACCTTGCACCACTAGATCGAAGCTTGATAGAGAGGTTGCAGGTTATGATCCATGTCTTATTCGAAGCAAACCCTCTACCAAGCCTATCAAGTGACTCAAGGCTATGTTGGAGAACAAACCTTATCCAAGTACAAAAGGAGAAAGGTGTGCTAACAGCCTCTAAAAAGAGCTACATATGTATGTGTGTGTGAATCCACTCTTAGAGTGGTTCACTAAAATATCTAGATATTACACCTGTAATGAACTAAGCAATGATGTCATACAAGAGAGGCTCTAAGCCTATAAAAGCATTGTGCATGATTGAAGTAATCATTTGAGTCGTGCAATTTATATAACTCTTTGAAGCATTATCTCTCTCTCTCGAACTCTCTCTTCCTTACTTCTCTGTTCATCAATACCATAGCCATGTTTATCTTCAAGCCTCCATAGCTCTCCTATTGTTTATCTAATATGGTATCAGAGCTACTTTTAGGGTTTTCACCCCCTTGTCTGCGCACACTTCTGCCTACTCAACTGTAGCCGCCATAGTTGTCCTCTCTGTGCTGCGCCACCCAGTCCAGCACTGCTGGCTGTATGCCCAGTTGCCGCCTATGTCACCTATACCAGCTGCCTGCGCTGACCACCATCGTCACCCAGTTGCCACCTACCTGCAGCGCTTCCCATGTGCACCTACAGCACTGCCTATCGACCTATGTGGAGCCACAATCTGCCGCTACTGACGTCCAGCTATTCCTGCAAATTCAACATCAGCTGCACGACTCAAATCGGTCAAGAAAGTCTCAAAAAAATCAATTTGGGCCCTTTTTATTTTCTGCAATCCTTACTTAAATCAAAATAAATAACCCTATTTACTTTATCACTTTTTTTTAAATTGAGGGTGCAAATCTAGCATTGACATGTTGCTATAGCATGCTAAAGCATCACTGATCAAAACCCCCTTATTTAACTTTTAAAAACCCTAATTTTTTGGGACATTATCTGTAAGGGATTAGACACTCGCATTGGAAACTCTCCTTTGTTAAGACCCATCCAAATTCATAGCATATCATGGTTACACACATGTTCATTGACAAGTTCGATGGGAAGAGCTTCCACACCCGGTAGACTAAGCTAAAGTTTAGTCTCATGTCTGGCCTTTCACTAAAGGGGAAGAGAAGATGCCCAAGAATAAAGATACAGCTCAGAAAGCATGGATGCGTAGAGATCAAAGAGCCTTTGGCCTCATAGCCCTTAGCCTCTCTAATAACTTTATACACCATGTTGCAGATCTCCCAACCTCCAAAGAAGCCTATGAGAAGATGGACAAGCTTTTTCGTGCTCAAGCAAAAAACTCCAAAGTTTCTTTGCAAATTCAGTTCTATGGTCTTATGATGCAACCACATGAGAGCTTTGATGCTCATGTGAACACAATGAAGTCTTGATGAACCAGCTTGTAGCTCTAAAGGTACAAGTTGAAGATGATGTGGCCCTTGCAGTACTCATAAATAAAGTCTATCCTGGAAGAGCTTTACGGGGGACCTCATCACCACACTGAAGAATCTCCCAAACTTTGCAAAGTATGAAGACTCATGGGCCTTTTCAAGGTCTACTACAACAGAAGGTGACTTGACTCCCATTTGTCACTGAAATCGCCGACACATAACAATAGACCAACGCTTCAAATACCAGACAAAGCATGAAAACACAGCAGAAGAACCATAAACAATATAATAACATCGCACTGAGCTAGACTGGCCGGCCCCCCGTACGAACTTCTATATCCAGAGAGAAGCTTTTACAATAAACCAAGGTGCGGGTGCATACAGCACCGGATTTTCCACAAAGCATATACGAGACTTTCAAAGAGCTCTCTTCTCAGAACCAAGACAATTCAATCCCACAAATCAGTCCAAAAACTGTCTCAAAACAGTCCATAAATTAGCCCCAAATATGCCCATAACAAGGCCAAATCTGATAGAGAGAAAACACAGGCAGCTATCACACGTGTGGGTACGGCTACTGTGTTGCTGCCGTACAGGTGTTGTACTGCTGCTGTACGGCTGTCAGTACAGCCAGCAATCGGCCAGATGCTGGAGGTGATAAGCAGATGCAACACAAGGTTGGCAACCACCTTCTGCACAGAGTCAATCGGCTACTGCTATGCTGCTGTTTCTGTGCGCAGCCAGTCGAGGAGGGCAAAAGCATCTCTGATGCAGTCGACCAGCCCAAAAACGATAGCCAAAACAAGAGAGAGAGACCTTGCTGCAGTTGGCCAATCGTGAGAGCAAACCAAAGGGAGACAACCAGTTGCTGTACGGCGAGTACTCCCAAGCGTAGAAAAGAAAGAAAGAGATCAGCTGTGCAGCCCGCCAAAGCTCTCATGCGCTCTCCCTCAAAAACAGCCCTCCCTTGCTTTTTAATAGAGTCGACCAGCCCTATATTTGAAGTGCTTTTTCCTTTTTACTAAAAACAATAGGGCTAGCCCAAAATATCCACTGTATGCTTTTCCCAAGCTTGTAGCCCAAGTTTCATGTAGGCGCCTCCTTTTGTCCACCTGTCCATGCCCCAAATATTTATGTCCAGCCTTCATTAAAGATATGTGAACACACTGACTTATAAGCATTATAAGTCACTTCAATAAATAAAATCCCATGCTTGTATTATCATCTCCAGATTGGGCATATATGTGCATATTTCATGCTGTATCTGGCCAGATTTATGAGGCCATGCATTCATCTTATTTTAGATATTTTTCTGCTATTTTTGTCTATTTTTTAGACATTATTCTAGTATTTTTTGCATAGTCGGCCAGCCCACTGTTTTTATACTGGCCTTGTCCAACCTATAAATAGGTGGCTTGGGTTAGCATCATTAGCACATCATTATTCAGCTATTGCTGTTGGTTGTATGCACCTACGGGCTGCCCTCGTGCTCTACTTCAGCAGATAACAAGTTTTCTACTTCAGTTCTTTTGCACACGTGTTTCTTTGCAAGATCTATTTGCTGTTTTTTCTGATTTACAGCCATTCTTTCGATGCTGCTCATGTACTGTAGCCGTCTTTCAGGCCAAACTTTGCTAGTAAATGCTTCAGCTTTCTTCTATGGAAAATCCCTGTTCACACCTTGGCTCTGCTCAGTGTGTGAAACACTGGTCTCAAGACTGGTGAAGGGACCAAATGATGACATCCCCTCCGTCTTATAAAGCTGTTGTCTGCAGCTGTATAAGCCTGATACCATTGAAATATTCTTCAAATAAAGCAGATGCACTGCCAATTTATAATATTGCATAATCCATGCATTAAAGCCATAAATCTAGATCCACAATCCCAAGCCAGATACGAGCACAAGAGCCAACCGTATCAAGAAAGAAACTTTATCAATATCTGGAGTAACTACTCTGATAATAACCATGCTCAGGCATAAGAGCCAACTGTGTCCTAAATATCCATAAATCCATAAGAAGCTTTAAGTACCTACAAAAATAAGCAGAATACAAAGCCATAAAAAACATCTTGCCATGCCATTGGACTGCATAATAGCACCACTCCTATGATCCATACACATGCCCAAGCCAAACATGCTTCACATGTCCATATGGTTCACCATGAACCCTTCCATGAAACCAATCATGCTCGCCATGGTTTCCCCTTGCGCGAGACTTCACTCACCAGAGCAACTACCCTTCCATGAGTTCATGTGACACTCACCAAGGTTACCACCCTTACATGAATGAATCCATCCACAGTTGGCGTAGACACAGTCCCTTGCCAACGAGATGTTAGATCACATGACCCTTGGCATAGACATAAGTCCACTGCCAACAAGGTGTCATGTCCACTCTACCACATGCACTTCGTGTCGGTATTCAAAGCATACACTTTGAAGGAGAGGGGGACTCAAGTTCACTCTACCACATATGCTCCGTTTTCGTACTTTTACCACACACCTTGGAGGAGAGGTGGACTCAAGTTCACTCTACCACGTGCACTCCGTGGTGGTATTCTGATCACAGACCTGGAAGGAGAGGTGGGCTCAAGTGCAGAACATAAGGTGAGAATGAGTCATAGGCATAAATATCCTAGTGCTCCATAAACATTTATGCTGCATGTAGTTTTACAGGCATTTCGGCCGCCAATAGTTTTATAGGCATTTCAGCCACCAATAGGAATCCATAAAATCCTCGATCCATGAGATATCCATGACTTCCACAAGTCCACTAACTTGATTTATAATCCATAATAATTCATATGGAAATAGTGCTGAACATGGGCATATACAACCAACTCCATACTTCGAGGATAAAATCTATGAATCCATAAATCCTTAGACCAAGCTGTCACTACTCATGCTTTTGGCAGATGACTGCTTCCAAAAACTCAATAACAAAATTGTCTATCAGTGTAGTCCCCAATTCTCAAGATGGAGAGCTGAAATTCAGAAATCCACCTCGCTTGAAGCATGGAGATCCCGCATCTCAAAGGTTGAGGTCATTTATGCAAAAGGAAGAGGTGACAATCACCTCTCGTCATGCATCTTCTCCCCAAGGCACAAAGCCTGACACGTAGATGTATGCTAGTGCTCATGGAGGGCATGAAGGTCACATGCATTCAAGACATGTATCCCATGGTAGGGGTGACAGGTCTGCCACTAGAAGAGCTTTGCCTACTGAGTTGTCTCATGGAGAGACATTGCCTTCTGCAGGAAAGTCACATGCATCTGATTCTCAAGTTCGTGGAGCACATGCCACCGTGCTTCATGAAACTTCCATGATGGCCCATGGAGCCCATGCAGATAGGGCTGCCCCGTTGGGTAAGGGGAAAAGAAAAAGAGAGGACCATGAGTCTCATGCCAGAAAGCTCAAGGAATTTAAAGCAGGTGACAAGTCCGTTAAGTTTGATGTTTTCATGGAGAGCATGATGCTTCCAAAGTGTTAGCATTTGTGGCACAGTTTGACATTGCTTTTAGCGATGAGGACTTCACTGAGAAGTCTAAAGTACGCCATGCTAGCATGTTTTTAAAGGGGACCGCTGCTCATTGGTGGATCACTGAAAAGATCACCAAAGACCCCATTTGCACCTGGAAGGAGTTTAAGGACAGATTCTATGCTCAGTTTTTGCCACCAAATGCAGAGCAAACTCTCACCCAAAAGTGGGATAGACTTGAGCAAAGAGATAATGAAAGTGTGCAACAGTATGTCAACAAGTTTTGGAAAGTGTTGCTGGAGGTAACTCCTTTTATGCAAATCACTGAGGATGAAAGAAAGAGGAAGTTTCGCTCCGGATTGCAACCAGCTTATCGTTCGGGCATTGAATTGCACCCGAAACATACTTTGCAACAACTCACAGCCTTTTCTGCTCTTTCTACGGAGCAATTGGTGCTCAAAATTAAGCAGGATCAAGGCGGTTCAAAGGGGAAAGACAAGGCTGTCCCAAATCTGCAAAAAGGTGGACAGCCACCTAAAAAGAACTTCCGGGAGACCCACAAGGGAGGTAAAGCTGAAAATACCTCATCTAAAGATCAAGGCCCAAAGAAAAACAAATTTGGATTGACCCCGGAGCAAAGAGAGCAATATACCAAGGAGGGAAAATGTTTTTCTTGTGGTAGCAAAGAGCACATGTTTCGACAATGCCCTGACCCCAAACCAAAGCACGAGGACAAGCAGACCAAGGCTAATGTACATGCAGTTCCCGATGTGCAGGGAAACACAAAACATGATGCAAAAGAGCGGATGGTATGCAAGGCTTGGGGTCAAATCAAGGATCAGCCCGCCTTATTCATGTTTGATGACTCCGTCACAGTAGAACCCCTGAAGCCTGCAACCTGCATCATGGCTTCTTGTCCACTCGGCATCCACAAACAAGTCCAGCCATTGTTCACATCGAAAGACTCTCTCACATTGAGTCTGCATACAGAAGCTTTCTCCTATGATCAAGGCTGCCACAACCATCCATAGCCTCTCACACTATGAACAGCATCACACCCTGACACATCCAGTGCTCCTGCATCACAACACAGACTCCCAAACTGTCGCTCAAAAGAGAACTCGTATCACAGCACAGCATACCATACAGTCACCTGTACAAACCCTCTCTACCTTCCAAGGGTACTATCCATCTCTGTCATGGATTCCCTGTCCCCAGCCCAATCAGTAGCAAGGCTGTACCAAACATGTGTCCATTCCTGTACCTTCTGCCTGCATGTGACCTATCTCCTGAAGAAACCCAAAAACATGTTTCCTCGAGAAACCTACGACCTATTTCCACATGAAACCCTTAGGCCTATTTCCCTTTGAAACTCCTGTCCTGTTTCCATACAGAACCATTCATGACACCATTCAACAACAGTGCCAACAACGGCATACATCAAGTTACCTATTCCCTCATGAAACATCTGGCAACATAGTGATGCCCATATCTGTAGGTCCCTCTGTTCCTCTCTAGCAGGAAGAAAACAATCTGCTCCATGAGCACGCAGCCATGCGAGCTTGCATCACTCCCATGCCAAGAAACATAACCAAGTGACCTGTACTTGCAGCCAAAAACCCAAGCACATAGCTGAATTTGCAGCCAAACAAAAACAGCCCATAAACTGTCCTCAAACTGATCTCAAAACAATTCCGAACCCAAAGCAAAGAGAAGCTGAAAGTTCCATCAGTTGAACGCCATCGACATGATGTCTATGTTCATGAAAAACCAGCCCTTGTCCACCTTTATGTCCAGAGAAACAAGCCCCCTGTCTTCTACAAAAACACGCCCCCTCCAAAAAGCACCAGTGCTATTGGGCGTTTCATAGCAAGCAAGGGAGGGAAAGAGAAAGTTAAGGCGCATGTGCAGTCCCACTGTTTTCACCCAAAAAGCAAGCACAAGAAGACACTCAGCTGCGCCTGTATTCCCTGTAGCGCAGCCCGCCAGCAGTACTTTCCTGCTGTCCATACAGGCCTGCAGCTACTACCTGTACCAGCCGCCAGCCAACCTGCACAGTAGGCGTCTAAACCTGCAGCACCTGTACCCTGGTCGCCAGCTCCGCCTGTACTTCCAGCCGCCAGTAAAACATGCAGCCGCCCGTTCCGTACAGTACTCAGCAACCTGTTCTGTACGACCAGCAGTTCCATAGAGGTACTCTCCACGCAGGTGTGGTTCTCTTCTCCTCCACACAACCAACATGCACGCCTCCTCCCCCAAAAGCAAGAGACAGAGTCCAGAGAGAGACGTGGGCCTCCAAAAGTGGAGTAGTCTCTAAAAATTGCCCTAGGGGCCTCCCAAGGTTTTGAAACCTTTAAAACATTAATTTTTGGCCACCTAAGGTTATAAAACCTTTTTAATTAATGTCTCTTTGCCCCCTTTCACACCTGGGGTTGTCCACACATGGGCTTACTTTTTGACTCCAACCTGATGCCATTCACACTGTCCACCATGTCCCCGTGCACACCTGCATATTGTCGAGAGAAAAACACAGGGTCGTGACAGGACACCAAACATGAAGCCAGCAACAAGGAGATGATGTCTAACACCCCCTCTCAGCAACGGATATTGAGTGAACTCCAAGAAGCCAGAGACGCCATCCTCAATCAAAGATGAAAGACTGCAGAAACAGGTACCAAGAAAGCTCCACAAGCAATCTCCTAAACAACTCACCTACAAAAGCAACAGAACAAGCTGCCAGGTAAACCGCTTCTCTGGAAGAAAACAACCAAGTAGGTTGCGACCTGCTACTCCAAATAATGGTTCCAGACCCAAGTGTAAGAACACTCCCCGAAGTCAAATGTCGTGTATCCAGCTTGGAGAAGGTATGAAAAACCTCAAAACCAACCAAGATCAAATCATGTAGATAATCAATCCTGGGAGAAGCACGCTGCTCCTTATTGGAACCCTCAAAAGAAATAGTCAATCAGCTCCAACTCTGTACCAAGAGTAGCCAAATGCTGTACAAAAGCATCCTCTGAAAAGGTCAGCATCGCAAGATGTAAAGACTCTGTAGAAAAGATGGGGTCCATATGCTCAAACTCCATACCGTGAGTTGCCCAATGCTGTACATAAGCACACTCCACTAAGGTGGGCATCGCCAGATGAAAGGGCTCCACATCCCCCTCTGAAAAAAGATGTCGTCGGACTGGTACAAGCCCAACCTGATTCTGATCCAAATCCAAAAAACTCTCGAAGTACCACTGTGCCCTAGGCACGGTTAGCAACCACGGATCCAAAGCATCCCATTGGGTCCCAAAAAACAATCCTCCAAAACAACAAACCTACACACCTCAGCAAACCAAATGTAGAACGGGCAAGGGAAGGGGCATCCTCAGAAGCATCACAAAGAGAGGCAGAGGTAGACTCCTCACAATGAGGAAGGGAAGCAGAAATATAAACTGCAATGGTAACAAGATCCCAAGAATCAGCAACAAACAAGTGATCCATGTGAAAGGATCACACCTCACAGGCAAAACACCCTCCTTTCTCTGCAAACACTGCAAAGAACACAGGCTCGGACAAAATAAACTCTGCTCAGGATCTCTAAAAAGATCACTACTCTCCTCAAAAAAAATTGTAAACTCTTGTCACAGAAGAAAGTCTCCACAGATACAAAACAGCTCCCGAAACTGATCCTCAAGTGAAGTAGCTGGAGATGGGCCCCCTTTGAATGTAGAAAACTCCTTTGGGAAGCAAAAATCAGCCAAAACCCTGTTGTCCAGCAAAAAAAAAAAACAGCACTACACCGCCAACGGAAGGCAAGGAACATGAAGAAACTGAGTAACTGTATAGGCCAGGAACAAAACACAGGTATAGATGCTCCAAAATCAGCAAAACGCTGACTGAAATAAGAAATTCAGTGTCCTCGTCAAGTACCAAACTGCCACCAATAGCCACAATCCACACAAAACCCCCTCTGCAAGTGATCTGTGTCCACTGGAGAAGAAACAAGGGGCTACAAACCTGAAAATTCAGGCCAGCCAAGTGTCCACACCTCCTATGAGGAAAAACGCTGAAGAGAAGGTACCTTCGGGTCCAACGGGAGGAGCCCAAGTGAAAGCAGAGCTACCAGCAGAAACAACTCAGGAAAACACATCAACCATGGCTGCAAATCTGAAAACACAAAAGTGTTTGGGGTAGGAGATAGGGAAAATTTTGGAAAAGCAAAAGAGATATGGTACCATCAAGTCCTCATATTAGCAAACAGATTCCAGAAATAGCAAACCTGTAGGAGAAAAAAATGCAGCAAAGATGCTGCTGCTATCCTGCACAGAACAGGCGGCTCACACTACAAGGGGTAGATGCTGAAAAACACTGCAATCTGCTTTAGAAAACACCTATAGAAAAAACGCAGCACACTAGGTGCTGCTGCCATGAAAACAGTGCATAAAATAGGTGTGAAGTGGGTTCTCAGAGGTCAAACCGATGAAGAAAGACCGCAAGCTGCTGAGAAGAAGAGCCGGGAAGAAACCAACCGACCAGCAACAATGCTGAGAAGAGAAAAAAAACGCAGATTTGACCACCTGAGAAGGGAGAGGAGGGAGCATCCAACACTATAGATCACCGGCGCTCTGATACCATGATGGAATGTGCAGCGGAAAAAGGGAAAGTGGAAACACAAGAGAGAGAGAGAGAGAGAGAGAGAGAGAGAGAGAGAGATGGAGAGGAAACACAAGTGAGAACCTGCTCTCAAAATGATCAACCAAAGGAATACATGTCCCGAGCAAGAGGGGAGAAAACCTTGTATGTGAGGGACTGCAGCAAACAATGCTAAGCAAGCAGTGAAGAATGAGGGAGGCAAGCCGGCTATATATATGCCAACATGAAGGCAGCCGACTAGGGAAAAGATCCTCCACGACTAGGGAAAAGTGCCCTAAGACTCCATAAAATGGGGGTAAAATAAGTGAGGGGTGACCAGCCCCTCAAGCTAACATGGTCAGCCCTAGAGGCTAAAATAGGAAACCAAACATGAAGCCAGCAACAAGGAGATGATGTCTAACAACAGAGGGAGACAACCAGTTGCTGTACGGCCAGTACTCCCAAGCGTAGAAAAGAAAGAAAGAGATCAGTTGCAACCCGCCAAAGCTCTCATGCGCTCTCCCTCGAAAACAGCCCTACCTTGCTTTTTAATAGAGTCGACCAGCCCTATATTTGAAGTGCTTTTCCCTTTTTGCTAAAAAGGACTGGGCTGGCCCAAAATATGCACTTTATGCTTTTCCCAAGCTTGTAGACCAAGTTTCATGTAGGCGCCTCCTTTTGTCCACCTGTCCATCCCGCAAATATTAAATATGTCCAGCCTTCATTAAACATATGTGAGCACACTGACTTATAAGCATTATAACTCACTTCGATAAATAAAATCACATGCTACTCATGTATTGTAGCCGTCCTTCAGGGCAAACTTTGCCAATAAATGCTTTAGCTTTCTTCTGTGGAAAATCCCCATTCACACCTTGGCGCTCTACTCAGTGTGTGAAACACTGGTCAAGGATGGTGAAGGGACCAAATGGTGACACCATTGTACTCTACTCCAAGGACAGAACTAGACAACTTCTAGTGAAACTATATCATAGGCATAGATTTATCAAAATGAAGTGTGTACTAGGTTAATGCTTGAGGGGGAGTGTTGGAGAACAAGCTTTATCCAAGCATAAAGGAAGAAAGGTGTGTGAACAGCCCCTAAAAAAGGCTACATATGTGTGTGAATCCACTCTTAGAGTGGTTCACTAAAATATCTAGATATTATATTTGTAATGACCTAAGCAATGATGTCATAGCCTATAAAAGCATTGTACCTGATTGAAGTAATATAAGTTGCATCATTTCAATCGTCCAATATATCTCTCTTTGAAGCATTATCTTTCTCTCTCGAACTCTCCCTCTCTTCCTTACTTCTCTATTCATCAATGTCATTGCCATGTTTATCTTCAAGCCTCCATAGCTCCAATATTGTTTATCTAATAGGCTACTCAAGAACAATCTCCCTAACAACCCAAGTTGCACGAGAGTCTTTGTTTGCAAGCCCATGTTAGCTAAAGATGGAAGACGAAACTTGATGTTGGTGAACTTGCAGATACATACTCGGATGGTTCAAGCTCCCCGTACCTACGCTGTTGCACCCACCTGCACCCCCACTTCCTCTCGCACCTGCACCCTTCTCTGCCCACCCCTCTCTTGACCTTGCTGCCCACCCTCCTCTTCTGCTGCCCTTTTTGCTCTGCCTTTTTGCTCCTCTACTACTGCTTGCACTTGTTGCCTGCCTTTTCTTGCCTGCCTTCCCTGCTTGTATCCCTCCTTCCCCCTGCCTTTTTCACTCAGATTAGCATCATGGCTAATCATATAACCCCCCCTTACCCCCCCCCCCCCGCCCCGCGGGCGCCCCGAGCAGGTGAACCATTAATTTTACAGAAACTGAGCTTGCGACCCTATTTGCCGAGATTGAAAAGACACCAAGATGACCCTCATTGCCAAAATCTTCAGACCACATCCGTCTCGTCTCCATGCCCATAATTGTATACTTGCTGCATTGCCCTCCGACTTCGCGTTCCACTTCAAAGATGTGAGGTTACTTGGGAGAGGTTTCTTCCGAGTGGACTTCGATGCTGAGGAAGCAGCTTGGAGAAGAAGACTTGCCCTTGGTCTTGTCCTTCTTCTTGGACAAACAATCCTTGGACAGATGTCCCCTCATTCCGCAAGAGAAGCAGCGACTCCGACCTTTCTTCTGAACTGTAGAAGGTGCCTGGTCAGAACTGTTGAGAGACACCTTCAACTTACCCTGTGAAACGAGGACGGACTCTTCCTCCAAGAGTAGGGCGCTAAGACCAGCTAAGTGGATGTGACCTGGCACCGCAAAGATCCAGAAATCACATCATAGTCCGGGGGAAGCTTTGTGAGGATAAGTGCAGCCAGCTGAGCAAAGGACAAAGCAGCACCCATAGCCAGTAACTGGTCATGGATAACCTTGGCCTTCATGAGGAACAACTGCATGAAGCTGCCTGCACGAAATAACAAACCGTAGAGCTTCCCTTGCAAGGTAACTGCCCTCATCAACGAATCTCAAGCAAAGAGATCCTCCAATTTAGACCATACCTGATGAGCACTAGTGAGTGTTTGCACGGCCGATGAGACCTCCTCTATGATGGTCCGCACAAGCCCTAAATGCGCCTTCAAATCCCAATTCTCCCAGTCTTGTAATTCTGCACGAATTCATCCTATTGATCCTGAGTCCACCTCCTAGAGTTCTGAGGACACCCGGGCTTCCTCTCAATGCCCTAAACAATATCCCACAAACCCTTGTGGATGAACCAGATCCACATTTGAAGCTTCCAATGGGCATAGTTGGGTCCTTTCAACTTGTCATCCTTGTTCGTACAAAGGGGAGCCCTATCCACAGCAACAAAGAACATAGCTCAGCTCTCCAAGACTCCTCTCAAGTGCTTTCAAACGAAGCGAGGCTCCAGAACCAATCAGCCCCCTCTCAAACCAAAGAGAGACAGAGGCTGAATAGCAGCAAAACAATCTAAGAAACCACCGGGAACCTCCTACTAGAAGGGTAGGGACTCGTGGAGGAAGGACAAGATGTAGTGCCACTTGTTTGGCAACACCTCATGCAAGAAGCTCACCACAACTGATGCTGAAGTAGAAGACAACCACAACTCCAAGAACCTGCCTGTGTAGACAGTAGGACAAAACGCAGCCTGTAAGGCTGGCCGACAGCAAGAGAGGACTAGCTGGACCAGAAAACGCAGCCACACACTTCGCAGCTTGCCTCTGAAGATCAAAAACGCCGCCTGGAGGGCTGGCCAACAGCAGCAAGAGGGCTGGACCAAAAAACGCAGCAGGGTAATGAACCACAACCACTGAAGGAGACTGGTCTGCAGCCGGAGAAACAGTGGAAGAAAAATGCACAACAAGATAGAAGGCGGCGAGCAGTTTGCAGAAGGATGGAGCAGCCTGAACCTAAGCAAATGATACCATGTTGGAGAATGCACAGGCGGAAGCATAAACTGAACACACGAGAGAGAGTAGAGAGAGCTTGTGGAGAAGATCACCTTTTATATTAGCATGAAGGCTTTACAATGGCAATTAGCCAGCAAGAGATGTTGAACTTGTGCAAAGGAATGGATGATAAAGTGAGAAATGGGAGGCCTCCTTATATAGTGCATATGTGAATTGGCCGACTGCCTCTAGGAACAGGCCGACTGCCCACGACTCATAAATCAAGGAGAAAATACATAAAATGCCCAATACATAGGCACAGCCCAAATACACTGAGATGCACTAATTCTAACAGTGTTAAGGGTAAGAGAAAAGCAGGCATGGGGACAACAGTGGAACAGATGCTCAGTTCCTCAGCAAGACTTGGAAGTGGAGATCGAGAGTGAAGGTGTTCACACAAAAATATCAGTCAAAATCAAAGTCAATTAAAGTAGCAAGTCAAAGTCAAAGTCAAAGTCAGTAGCAATCCAGGGAGGAAGGATGACAGAGTGTCCACCCCGTCATCAAGTTTAGCGAAAGGGAATGTCACATGCACGCCGGTGCCATGGCTAATCCTATGCAAGAACTATCTTAATCCTCAACTAATCATCAATTAAGTCAGAGTCATCATTGTGGCAGCATTATCTACAGCATCTTTATCAGCATAAGAAGCATAGAGGGCTTTGGTGACCAATCTGGACAGCCTCTACAGCAGCAATTGGCAACCTTTCTGGTACCCAGGCAGCAGGCGATCAGTTCCTAAATAGTGGTCAGAAGAATGGGCAGCATATAAGTTAGCGCAACATTAATAAATAATATTTTTAGCATTTTTGTCCAAAGCATACTGGCCAACAGCAGCAAAGGAACAAGCCGACCAACACCTCTTCGTTCCTAAAAGGTGAATTTAGGCATGTTCCTGGATTCATCTAGGTATATATCTAAATCTATATATATATATATATATATAAAAGCAAGAAGTTGTTATTTTCAGCATTCCATCAAGCCATTCCTCATCATCCATAAGTCTAGCATCAATAGAAGTATGTAGAAGGGGCCAAGGGTCAACCTCTTGGGGCTGACCAAGGCCCACACTATGAAGAAAACAATATTTTTCCCAGCCCTAAAAAGGGATTTTTCTAGGTATTTTATATTTTATTTGGGGTTTTTTTGTCTTGGCTGCTGGCCTACACCTTTTAGGGTGACCGACCAGCACCCCCCCCCCCCTCAGTATATATAGCCTTGCCTATCTTTTATCATTGGGATACCACTTCATTGTTATATCCGGTACTATCTGGCCACTCCCCGGGACGGCAGCCCACCCTCTGCTGCAGGCCACCGTGGGACAGCAACCCTCTCTACTATCATCTGCTGGCCGCCTACATCAGGGCTGACTTCAGCGTTCACATCTGTTGGTACAAGCCATTTATCATCTGAGCCTTACACATAGTGACAGGGGGACGGCGGGACGCCCATGTGGGACGTGGGAACGCCGTCCCGAGCAAGGACACTTGCGTAACGGCCTGGGGATGGCCAGGGGGATGGTACGGACGAGACGTGACCAGGGGATGCCCGTCCCCCCCTGGGAACGGGGGGACATTGTCATTCGGGGACGGGGACGGCTGCAACGGCTACATTTCCAGCTGTTTTTTTTTCAAATAACGACTACTAGCCGTTGGCGGCTGGCCGTTTGAGAGTTTGAGAGAGAGAGAGAGAGAGAGAGAGAGAGAGAGAGAGAGAGAGAGAGGGCAACACAATGCACAATGCACATGCTAGTAGCCAGCTGCCATATACTATATAATGGGCTGCAAGCTACTCCTCTTCTACTCAAGCCTTCCAAGACTTGAGTTCCTCTCCACCATCTCCCTCTCCTACTCAAGCTTTCCTCTCCACTATCTCCCTCTCCTACTCCACCACCTTCCTCTCCACCCTCTCCTACTCAAGTCTCAAGTGACAAGTCTCGACTCTCCACCCTCTTCCTCGCCACCATCTCCCTCTCCTACTCCATCCTCTTCCTCCACCATCTTCCTCGAGGCTCGAGCCTCGGACCTCTAGTATCTAGATTCTTAGTTCTACTATCTACTTCAATCTTCCCTCTCCTTCTTCTCCTACTCTACCCTCTAAGCTCTCTCCACCCTCTTCTACTAGACTACTACTAAGTTACTAACTATTCATGGCATTCTCTTCTCGTGCGGGCGGTAGGAGTAGAACGGATGGGTGGTCATGGTGGGAAGAGGTCAACTTCGAGCCTCCTACTCATGCGGGGGGTGCACGTCCATGGACATGCAAGCTTTGCCCATATAAGCGTGTGGGTGGGGCCAATAGGGTGAGGGCCCATTTGTTGCATGAGCCCGGTCATGAGGTGAAATTTTGTGAGCAGGTCACACCGGAGATAAGAAAGGAGCTTCTTGCAAAGCTTGCCGCCCATCAAGCTTTGAGTGCAAGCCAAAGGGTGCATGCAATGGATCCCAACACTTATGTCACTCCAACCCAAACATCAGGTTCTACATCGGGTGGTGGTGCATCTTCATCTACCCCTCCATCACGTCCTCCTCGTGGCACTACTCGAGGCTTCACACAAACCGCCTTCTCAATGCCGCAACCTAGTCCACCCTCTCTCTCTCGTCGGCAAAGTACTCTTGAGGGGAGTTGGGATCCCAAAAAGAAGGAGGAGGTTGATGCCGCGGTGGCCCGCTTCTTTTTCCATGACCACATTGCTTTTCGTGTAGCACGGTACGTATTTCACTCACATGATTTCATCATCATGTCTCACGAGTCACGATTCACGGGTCACAATTTTGCCATTCTAATTACTTACCCTCTTTTTTTTTTGAAATGATAAATAGGTCCAACTACTTCAAAACGATGGTGAAGAAGATTGGCGAGTACGGTCCTCACTACACCCCTCCATCCTCCGAAGCCTTGCGGACCACTATGCTTGACAAGGAGAAACGCCTTGTTGAGCAAGCAGCGGCAAACACAAAGAGACAATGGGCTCGCAATGGAGTCTCTTTGATTGCAGACGGATGGAGTGACACGCAGAAAAGGTCTATCCATGGCCTTGTGGCATACTCACGGGGGGGATGTACTTTGTCTCCTCACATGATGCTTCAGGGACGGGAAAGAGTGCGGATGTACTTGCTGCTGAGTGGAGTAACGCTGTCGAGATTATTGGCCCCGAATGTGTGATCGGTTTCGTCACGGATGGTGAGGCGACAAATAGGGCAGCGGGAGCTATTCTTGAGAGTATGTATCCTCAAATCACCGTCTCTTTTTGCATGGCACATTGTCTCAATAATCTTTTGAAAGATATTGGGAAATTGTCACGGATTGAATCGGTGATTGATGATGCATGTGCAATTGTGACCTTCATCAACAATCACACATACCTTCGATCCGAGTTTGGGAAGAGGTCCACAAAGATCCTTCTCAAGTACTCAGACACTCGCTTTGCATACAACTTCCTTATGTTGCGTCACTTGAAGGATTGTCAGGGTGCCGTGCGGCAACTATTCATCAGTGATGAGTTTTGCTCCTCATCTTTTGCACGTACACAGGTAGGGATTTCATGCAAGAAAAAGGTTGACGATGCTGATTTTTGGGAGGACCTCAAGCGTACCGACGCCATGGTGCATCCCATTGTCCACTTGCTCAGGATTGTTGATGCTATGCAGCCATGCATCGGCAAAGTATACGAAGCCATGGACCGGATGATAGAGAGTCTTGAGAAGCTTGAGCCAGACGTAGATAGATATGAGGAGATCCACTCGCTTTGTGTGGCGAGATGGAGCTCATATTCCTCTCCTTTACATGCAGCTAGCTGCTTTTATGGTGGACCCAGAATTTCAGGGAAAAGGGCAGGAGGGTGATAAAGAGGTGAGCAACGGTTGGAGACTCATCTTGGATCGCCTCATGCCGGATGCAAAAATCAGGCGCAAAATTAGAGACCAACTCTCTAATTACAGGGCATTTCTTAGCTCATATGGATGTGCAGATGCGAAGCAGGACAGATTCAAGGTTGGTGCAGCATTATGGTGGGAGGACTTCGGATCAGATGGACCAGAGCTACAACAGTTGGCGATCCGGATCTTGAGCCAGTCCGTTAGCTCTTCTTGCCTAGAGCAATTATGGTCCTCCTACAGTCACATTTCATCAAAGAAAAGAAATCGGCTTGCGGTGGAAAGAGCTAATGATCTTGTCTTCATTAGCGCAAACTTGCGCATGCTTGGCAAGAGTGCAAGATTTAATGCCGATACTTTTACACAGTGGGAGATGGAACAAGAGGAGGCAGCTACAACTATTGCACACGAGGGTGGGACAGATGGTTCTCATCATGAGCCTTCATCGGATGACACAACCCCCATCCACACTTCATGCACTCATGATCATGGAGCGCAAAGTATGAGAGCGAGTGACTTATATTTTGTATCGCCCAAGCCCCAACATCTTTTGAGTATATCTATTTAATGTTATCAACTTTAAAGTCTTTCTTTTCCAACTTTGCAAGTCTTGACTCTTGACTCTTGCACCTCGTAGCGTAATTTAATTTTAAATGTAATGTGTATCATGATTCATAACTTTTGGAGTTAGAAAGCTTGTTGTTATTGATTGATTAATCTTGATTCTTTACTCCTCTAAAATTAACAATTTTGAGTGCCGTCCCCACCCCCCCGTCCCCGTTCCCTACCTTTAGCCGTCCCCGTCCCGTCCCCGTTCCCGTCCCCGTCCCCGTCCCCTGGTAACTATGGCCTTACATCGTTTACATCAGCTTGTCCTCAAGCTTACATCAACGCTTACATCAGCATACATCAGCGTTTTACTTCAGCATTCATCAACGTTTTACATCGGCTTACATCAACATTTTACTTCAGCATTCATCAGCGTTTTACATCAGCTTACATCTCTGCTATACATAGAGCATTATGGCTGAGTCTACCTTGCATCTCCGAAGGTTTGACAGAAACTCAGTATGAAGGGCTTTGTGTGAATATATGCTCTTATGTGTGTGTGTGTGTGTGTGGAGTGTGTGTGAGAGCATATCTTGATACAGAGCTCTACACCCACTATTGGGCACTGATGACGTTAGTGGGGATGTCGTAGTATCTAGTCCATACTATGCATAATGGAGTTGATAGTTAGTCTTGTGGGTTGACTACCATGAGTATATAACATGCACGTTCCTAAAAGGTGAATTTGGGCATGTTCCTGGATTCATCTAGGTATATATATATATATATATATATATATACAAATCTGCGTTTTTGCCTCTGCTCTCACCAACGGGACGGCAACCCCCTCTACTTCAAGTACGCAGCACCCGTGTCACCAGAGCTTGCACCACTTGGGACGGCAGCCCTCTCTGCTTCAAGTACGCAACACCCGTGTCACCATAGCTTGCACCACTCGCGACGGCAGCCCTCTCTGCTTCAGGTACGCAGCACCCGTGTCACCAAAGCTTGCACCACTCGGGACGGCAGCCCTCTCTGCTCCTCACCACTTCAGGTACACAACACCCTTGTCATCAGAGCCTGCACCCTTCAGGTCTTGCAGCACCCTTGTCATCAGAGCTTGCTCCACCACCACCATCACTCAGGACGGCAACCCTCTCTACTCTTCATCGACTACCACAGGTACAGCAGCACCCTTGTCCTCAGAGCCTGCATCACCTCATCTTCCGCTGCCACTATCGCCTCGAAGTGCCTCTGCTTCCGCCGACGCGAGCCTTCGTGTAACGGGAGGCGGACGCGTGTATTGGAATCGAATAAATGTGAACAAGATTCTGAGCACTTAACAATCGAGCATTACAACCACAAAGCTGAAAATGACAGTACACCACATAAAGGGGCCTATGATAGGCTGACCCCCCCCCCCTTTAGGTTATATTACCAAAAGAGTCTGCAAAGTACAAGATTATGGGTGCCTGGGGATTCACCACCAGCCTGCACCTGATTCTTCCAAATACATCATGAATGAATACATCTCAAACAAGAGAATCTGTAGGTACATCCGCCCTACACACAGGTACATCCGCCCTGCACAAGCCTCTTCACAGGTACATCCGCCCTGCACAAGAGTATCACAATCCTCACAAGTACTCCGCCCTGCACAAGATGTAAATGGATCTTTAGGCCCTGTTTCCACACGAGAAACTGATCCAGAAACCTGTGTTCTCCGCGAGCAAGTGTCCCCAATGCTTGCCCTAAGCACCTGTTACACCAGGAATCCTTGAGACACATCCATGCTCACATATTCCATTGCTGTCCGGCCTGTTTTGTGCAATAACCAGTCCAAAACAGCAACTTTCTATCGCGAGAAATCCACCTGTAAGGGGTCCTACAGCCCTGTGGAGGTCCCTAGAGCTGTCCTGTACTGTCCAAGTTGACTTTGGACACCTGTAACCAGTCCAAAACTCGCAATAACCAGAAATTGCAGGTCTGAAATTTACCAACCAGCCCTTTAGAAGAGTGTGGGGATCGTTATCCAAGCTTGTGTGAGTCCGGGAAGCAAGCAACCAGCCCTGTAGCAACTCCCAAAGCTCCAACCAGCTCTCCAATGTGTTGAGTAATGAATAAAACAGCCCAAAAGGCCTCTTGAGGGAGGCACCTTTTTCCAGTGCCACCTAAGGGGCTTGGTGGGTACACATACAGGCTGACATGTGTCCCCATAAGGTGTCCAGGTAGGTGTCCAGCCCATAGTGCTCCATTTGTCCTGTTTGTATAAGTTTAGGTCCAACCAAATGGGAAATGGCCATAAGCTGTCCGGACTTCATTAATTTTGGTCCAACCAAATGCGAACGCATTATAAGTTGTCCGGCCACTTATTAATGAATGTGGACCTGCAAACCAATAAACTTTAGTAGTAAATGAAATAAGCTGTAAATTGAGTGTGGACGCACTTACCACCTGCAAAACCCATAAGCCCACAGTTTTAGGCCCAAACAGGAGTGCACACACGTGTCCACAAGGTGCCCGGGCGTCCCCGGTCCCTCGGACTTCACAAGCCAAAATAACAAGCATTGTCCAGGCAGCAAGACAATGTCACACAAAGTAAAATAAAGTTATGGCATGCATCATTTATGCATTGTGCACATGTAAACTTGGAGAACCACCTATCATCATTCTTGTACTTGAAAATATTCCGCCTGCCATCATAACACACCATGTGTGCATGGCCGGAATCCACACGGGCACCGCCCGAAAGTCCACAAATGTCCTGCCATGTCCTTGGACTCATATGCATCCACTCATATGATCCATACACATGCCCAGGTATAATACATACATGCATCCGCATGTTTCTAGGCCTGACACGCATCCGCATGTCCCTAGAATATAGGGGTTTGTGACATCCCCCCGGCTTCTAATCAGTTGACCGCAACTGAAAAGCCTCCAGATAGGCCTTCAAAAGATCTGGGTAATCCTCGAAGTAGGCCTGATCCATCCATTTCGCATCCAAAGCTGAATAATTCTTGAACTTCACAAGGTACCTACGAACAAGTTTGCCTCCCGCAAGCTTTCGTTCCTTGTGAAAAACAATCTGTTCAGGTTGAAGAATCTCTTCCAGCTCATCCACCTCGGGTGGGTCTTCCAAAACCGGCTCAAACGATGTCGGTCCCACATAAGGCCTCAATAGGCTCACATGAAAAGCATTATGCATGTTCCAATGATCTGGGAGTACAAGCCGAAATGCAACATCATTGATCTTCTCCAAGATCTGAAAAGGTCCATAGTACCTGTTGGAAAGTTTAGGGTACTTTCCCTCTTTCCCTGGCCTCTTCCGAAGGCGTGCCTTTTCAAATTTCAGCAAGACCCAATCACCTTGTTTGAATTGTACATCCCTTCTATGCTTATCAGCTGCCTTTTTATTCTTGGTTTGAGACCTCTCTATGGCTGTCCGTACCTGTGCAAATGCAGTATCCAAGTCTCTGACGTACTCATCTGCTGCAAAAATCTCATCCTTTGTACGAAGGATGGGTGGTAGTACCACCTTGCCATAGATAATCTCAAAGGGCGCCTTGCCCGTAGAAGTATGTACCGTATTGTTGTAGGCAAACTCCATAAGTGGTAAATACTTCTCCCAATCCGATTTGCGGTCGGATACATAAGATTTCAGCAAGTCAAGGACGGCTGAATTTGCTATTTCACTTTGCCCATCTGTCTGTGGATGGTAAGCTGATGAGAAGTTCAGCTTTGTACCCATATTGTCAAACAATGCGCGCCAAAATAAGCTTGTGGTTCTAGGATCTCTATCCCCCACAATAGATTTAGGCATGCCATGGTGTTTGAATATCTGTGCCAAAAACATCCTAGCCATATGATCTGGCTTTATTGTCTTGCGCACGGAAATGAAATGTGCCTGCTTGCTAAACCTGTCAATGATGGTCCAAATAGCATCATTTCCCTGTGACGTCCTTGGCAAATCCATAATGAAATCCATAGCAATGCTTTCCCATGGTTCATTTGGTATAGGCAAAGGCTGAAGCAATCCAGGTGCTTTATGTCGGTCAAACTTGACCTTTTGACATACCATACATTCACGTACATATGCTTCAATATCCTTGCGAATATGTGGCCAAAAGAAATACCTCTCCAAAGCTTGTGTTGTGGCCAAAATACCTCTATAACCTGCATATGGAGGAGCATGGCACTCATCCATAACCTTATGGCGAAGGTTTTTTACCACACACATACGATTTTGCATCATGGGATATCCATCTCTTATGACATAAGATGGGACAGCAATACCCTCTTGCAAATCAGCCCATACATGTGCAAAATCCTCGTCCATATGATAAGTATTACGCATATCCGATAAGTCCTCATGGTATGCAACTGTAATAGCATGAACCTGTGGTCGTCTAGATAAGACATCTGCCACCACATTCTTTTTCCCTGGAGTGTGTAAAATCTGAAAATGAAACATTGAGAGGAAATTTGCCCATCTCATATGCTTCTCTGAGAGCTTTCTTTGAGTCAAAAAGTATCTCAAACTTTGATGATCAGTTTTGACCATAAAATCAGCCCCTAAAAGATAGTGTTTCCAAATAGTAAGGGCATGAATTACAGCCAACAACTCCTTCTCATAAACCTGTAAGTGAAGCTCTGCATGTTGCAAGCGTCTGCTCTCATAGGCAATGGCATGTCCTTCTTGGTTCAAAACAGCTCCTATGCAGTCCCCACATGCATCACATTCCACCACAAAAGGTTTGTGCAAATCCGGAATAATGAGTACCGGTCCCGAGATGATTGCACTCTTCAACTTTTGAAAGGCATCTCTCTCTTCTTGTGTCCATTTAAAGATTGCTTTCTTCTTCGTTAAATCATGTAACGGAGGGGCAATGAAAGCAAAATGCTTGACGAACCTCCTGTAGTAAGCACATAAACCAAGGAAGCTCCTCACTTCATGGACTGATTTCAGCTCTGGCCATTCTTGCATGGCTTGTATCTTTGCGGGATGCATGCGCACACCATCCTTTGATACAATGTGACCAAGATAGTGAATCTCTCGGAGGAAGAATTCACTCTTTTTTGCATTTATGTAGAGCTGATTTTCCTTAAGCTCTTAAACACAATAGCCAGGTGCTCACGATGTTGGGCTTCATTCTTTGAGAATACAATAATGTCATCAAAGAATATACCTGTGAACTTTCTATGCTTTCTGAACACCATGTCCATCATCCTGTTGAAGGTAGCGGGTGCATTTGTAAGGCCAAAAGGCACCACCAAAAACTCATAAAGACCAAAGGCTGTCCTAAATGCAGTCTTGTGTACATCTTGAGGTGCCACTCTCACTTGATGATACCCACTCTTGAGGTCTATTCGGCTGAAACATGCCGAACCTTCAAGCTTGTCCAAGATGTCATCAATGCGCAGAATCGGAAACCGATTCTTGATAGTTATCTTATTGAGGGCACGGTAATCAACACACATCCTGTAAGTACCATCCTTCTTTTGAACAAGAAGTACCGGCGAGCAATATGGCGAGGAACTAGGTCGAATCAAACCCTTTTCCAAAAGTTCATTCACCTGTGCCATAATCTCTTCTTGTTGACTAGCACTCACCCTGTATGGTGGCCTATTAGGTGGAGAGCTACCGGGAATTAGATCTATGCAATGATCTTCCGGCCTCTCTGGTGGCAACCTTGCTGGCAAAGCATTTGCAAAACAATCTTTGAACTCATTCAAAAAGTTAAGCTTGTCTTGATCTAATGCACTAACATCAACACTAGAATGTTCAATGGTATCACGTACAAAAACCAAGCAAGAACAAGCTGATTTCTTTATTGCCTTATTAATTTGTACATGGCTTACAAGAGGTATGGTACTTCCAGTAGTACCAGCATCTATAGAGTGCTCACGACCTCTACGTACAAAGCTGATTTTCTTCTCTTTGTAAGCCTTAATAGGCTCTAAACGGTGATGCCAGGGCATCCCCAACAAAACATCACAACCTGTAAGAGGAGCCACTAAAAAGCTCTCATGGTCGAGGTAGTCCTGTATATGTACACGGAGCTTACCAATGACCGGAGTTACATCAACCTGTTTGCCCTCAAAGGCGGCATCTGCATTCATTTGCATTCCCATGTCTTCCACATTGAGACCTATGGCGGCAGCCATCTGTACGGATATAAAGTTATCTGTGGAAGCATCATCAAAAAGAAACAAAGCGGGCTGATCCTTCAATTTGCCCCAAGCCTTGCATATGACTCTACTCTTGGGCTCATGCCTGTATTACCCTGCACATCGGGTACAACATTCACAAGAGGCTTTTCCACATTAGGCTCAGCACTCTTAGGATTCTGTGGGCATTTAGGAAATATATGATCTTTACTGCCACACTTAAAGCATTTTCCAGCCTTCCTGTACTCTTCCAATTGCTGTTTTGAGAGCCCAAAATTGTGGGGTTTACCCCCCGGCTTCTTTTCGGAGTCATCCTTTGCATCTCGGCCATCTTTGGGAGCATTCTTAGGTGGCTGTCCACCCTTTTTCTGGTCATAACCAGTCCTGAATTTGCTCTTGTTTTGACCTGCAAATGGCTTATTTGTGGGTGCTTTTATGTGCAAGTTCTCCGCAATCATGGCTGAGTGTATAAGCTCTTGTATGGTCTTATTTGGGTACACTCCCAAGCTTTGTTGGATAATGTGATGGAGCCCCGATTCAAACTTTCTCTTCTTCTCGTCCTCTCCAATCTTCATGAAGGGAGTAACCTTGAGAAGGACTTTCCAAAACTTTGCTATGTATGAAGCAACGGACTCTCCCTCATCCTGGGACAGCCAATCCCACTCCTTGCGTACATCCTTTGCAAAGTTTGGTGGTAAGAATTGATCATAAAACTGAATTTTGAAAGAAGACCAAGTTGGGGCAGCACTTCCATCAAGTATTTTTGCAAGCCACCAATCACTTGCCGTATCCTTGAGATGCATTCCCACATGCCTGAGCATAGACTTTTCCGAAAAGTCTTCATTGCAAAAAGCTATCTCAAACTGTCTAATGAAAGCAAGTGCTTTGGTAGAGTCCATCCGTCCCTGAAAGTTTTCAAACTTTACATCCTTGTCACCGGACTTGAACTCTCGAGGCTTCTTCCTTCTATATGCATCCCTATGTACATCCTATTCATCTGCATGATGATGATGCCGCGATGAAGATTCACGATCCCTCTTCGTTCTCTCTTGAGCCACACTCTCCAAATGAGTGGAAAGCTCAACACGAGAATGGATATGTCTTCTTGGAGCAAAGCGGGAATGAGTAGAGGATCCCTCATCCTTACTCTTCTCTTGAGCTGCATCAAGCCTAGCACCAGGGACTCTTGTCCTTTCAGCATTTGGCACTTGCTGTGCTCTTTCTGCTTGTTGTGCATCATGTGCATCACCACGGGCAGCCATGAGGGGTGGCTTCTTGAAAGCCAAACTACCATCTGCTTCAGTGTATACATCACCCTTAACCATTAGGTATGCAAGTGCAAGCTCTCGGGGTTTCTCAACATCCATTTCCTTTGCAATTGCTTCAAAAGTGACTTCATGGACCGAAGCCTTTGCCTTCGCAGCCAACACCTTTTGTACATCCGGGTCATTTTTCAATGACCTAAGCTCTTCGGTTTCAGCCCTATAGCGTCGCACTTGACGCCTCAAAGATTCCAAATCAGAATGCATAGTGTCATGAGTACCTGCATCTCCATAGACATCATTGCCTGCAGCATCTCTTGCATCCCTTGTACCATGAAATTCACGGTCTTGTGTGTTCTCCACACTATCAGAAATGTGGCTGTCCATGACACTCAAATCAGGTCACCACTTATGATTCCAAGCCTCAGACTGTTTTCCAATGAGGGGAAAAACTGAGCTCTGATACCAATGTAACGGGAGGCGGACGCGTGTATTGGAATCGAATAAATGTGAACAAGATTCTGAGCACTTAACAATCGAGCATTACAACCACAAAGCTGAAAATGACAGTACACCACATAAAGGGGCCTATGATAGGCTGACCCCCCCCCTTTAGGTTATATTACCAAAAGAGTTTTCAAAGTACAAGATTATGGGTGCCTGGGGATTCACCACCAGCCTGCACCTGATTCTTCCAAATACATCATGAATGAATACATCTCAAACAAGAGAATCTGTAGGTACATCCGCCCTACACACAGGTACATCCACCCTGCACAAGCCTCTTCAAAGGTACATCCGCCCTGCACAAGAGTATCACAATCCTCACAGGTACTCCGCCCTGCACAAGATGTAAATGGATCTTTAGGCCCTGTTTCCACGCGAGAAACTGATCCAGAAACCTGTGTTCTCCGCGAGCAAGTGTCCCCAATGCTTGCCCTAAGCACCTGTTACACCAGGAATCCTTGAGACACATCCATGCTCACATATTCCATTGCTGTCCGGCCTGTTTTGTGCAATAACCAGTCCAAAACAGCAACTTTCTATCGCGAGAAATCCACCTGTAAGGGGTCCTACAGCCCTGTGGAGGTCCCTAGAGCTGTCCTGTACTGTCCAAGTTGACTTTGGACACCTGTAACCAGTCCAAAACTCGCAATAACCAGAAATTGCAGGTCTGAAATTTACCAACCAGCCCTTTAGAAGAGTGTGGGGATCGTTATCCAAGCTTGTGTGAGTCCGGGAAGCAAGCAACCAGCCCTGTAGCAACTCCCAAAGCTCCAACCAGCTCTCCAATGTGTTGAGTAATGAATAAAACAGCCCAAAAGGCCTCTTGAGGGAGGCGCCTTTTTCCAGTGCCACCTAAGGGGCTTGGTGGGTACACATACAGGCTGACATGTGTCCCCATAAGGTGTCCAAGTAGGTGTCCAGCCCATAGTGCTCCATTTGTCCTGTTTGTATAAGTTTAGGTCCAACCAAATGGGAAATGGCCATAAGCTGTCCGGACTTCATTAATTTTGGTCCAACCAAATGCGAACGCATTATAAGTTGTCCGGCCACTTATTAATGAATGTGGACCTGCAAACCAATAAACTTTAGTAGTAAATGAAATAAGCTGTAAATTGAGTGTGGACGCACTTACCACCTGCAAAACCCATAAGCCCACAGTTTTAGGCCCAAACAGGAGTGCACACACGTGTCCACAAGGTGCCCGGGCGTCCCCGGTTCCTCGGACTTCACAAGCTAAAATAACAAGCATTGTCTAGGTAGCAAGACAATGTCACACAAAGTAAAATAAAGTTATGGCATGCATCATTTATGCATTGTGCACATGTAAACTTGGAGAACCACCTATCATCATTCTTGTACTTGAAAATATTCCGCCTGCCATCATAACACACCATGTGTGCATGGCCGGAATCCACACGGGCACCGCCCGAAAGTCCACAAATGTCCTGCCATGTCCTTGGACTCATATGCATCCACTCATATGATCCATACACATGCCCAGGTATAATACATACATGCATCCGCATGTTTCTAGGCCTGACACGCATCCGCATGTCCCTAGAATATAGGGGTTTGTGACACTGCGACACCGACCACCACTCGGAGTGCTTTGCCTCGCATCGACACGAGCCTTCGTCACCGACCGTGCTTCAACTCCTACATCATCTCTGCTTCTGCACTGGTCTTTCTACTCAAAGTCACCTCACACTTGAGGGCACTTGTACATATTTGCACTCACCATTATATATATATTCACTCACATATTTCATGCTGTGTGGTTTTGCTCTCATCTCTCGTACATCTAGTCCTTTCATCCTTTTGCCCTCACATGGTATCAGAGCTATCGTGAGCAAAGCGATTGAAGACCTCGAAAGCACCCAGCATGGATCCCCAGAGGATCGATTCTTCTCACCAGAAGATGCTTCTCCAAACTCTGATCTTTATCACAGGGAATGGGACTTCTTCCTCACTATGGAGAGCCCCGTTCAAGATCCTTCTTTGGGAGACGATCAACCCATGTACATCCACTCATCCTGTCCACCTTTGCCATCACGATCGCCCTGTCTGACTTTATCAGATTTTGTTTCCAGAGGGGGATACATTCCTTCTATCATTGTGTCTGTGTGGGACCCTGGCATCCATCATCTTCTCTCATGGTCCCCTTTTTGGCCTGAGAGGGGGTGTGAAGAAAACAATATTTTTCCCAGCCCGAAAAAGGGAATTTTTTGGGTATTTTATATTTTATTTGGGGTTTTTTTGTCTTGGCTGCTGGCCTACACCTTTTAGGGTGACCAACCAGCACCCCCTCCTCAGTATATATAGCCTTGCCTATCTTTTATCATTGGGGTACCACTTCATTGTTATATCCAATACTATCTGGCCACTACCCGGGACAGCAGCCCACCCTCTACTACAGGCCACTGTGGAACAGCAGCCCTCTCTGCTATCATCTGCTGGCCGCCTACATCAAGGCTGACTTCAGCGTTCATATCTGCTGGTACAGGCCGTTTATCATCTGAGCCTTACATCGTTTACATCAGCCTGTCCTCAGGCTTACATCAGCATTTTACTTCAGCATTTATCACCATTTTACATCAGCTTACATCAGCGTTTTACTTCAGCATTCATTAGCGTTTTACATCAGTTTACATCTCTGCTATACATAGAGCATATCAGCGTTTATGCCTCAGCTCTCACCAACGGGACGGCAGCCCTCTCTGCTTCAGATACGCAACACCCATGTCACCAGAGCTTGCACCACTCGGGACAGCAGCCCTCTCTGCTTCAGGTACGCAGCACCCATGTAACCAGAGCTTGCACCACTCGGCACGGCAGCCCTCTCTGCTCCTTCCTACTTCAGGTACACAACACCCTTGTCATCAAAGCCTGCACCCTTCAGGTCTTGCTGTTAACACCCTTGTCATCAAAGCTTGCTCCACCACCACCATCACTCGGGACGGCAGCCCTCTCTGCTCTTCATCGACCACCCCACAGGTACAGCAGCACCCTTGTCATCAGAGCCTACATCACCTCATCTTCCGCTGCCACTCATCATCTCGGAGTGCCTCTCCTTCCACCGACGCGAGCCTTCGTCACCAACCGTGCTTCAGCTCCGATATCATCTCTACTTCTGCACTGGTCTTTCTACTCAGAGTCACCTCACACCTGAGGGCTCTTGTACATATTTGCACTCACCATTATATATATATTCACTCACATATTTCATGCTATGTGGTTTTGCTCTGATCTCTCGTACATCTGGTCCTTTCATCCTTTTGCCCTCACGCACGCATGTACAAGCATTCATCAACCTTTTTGTACCATATATAAATAAAGAAAACCCTGACACCCAATCTCTCTCTCCTCTGTCTTAATTATCTCATTAATTAGCATCAATGTTCTGAATCGGGCCTAAGGCTATGGCTCACTATAACAAGGCTTCTGCACATGCAACAAAAAGAAAGTACAATCTGGCTAGCCATAGGTTTCCCCATCAAAAGGTTGAAACACCTAGTCTATGACTCAGCTCACAAAGGAACCGAATGGTTCTAATACTTCTTGGCTGAGCCTTTTTATAGGCTTTGGGGACTCCACTGTAGGCTGGCTGATTGCTATCGGCCAGCACAAAATAGAATAAATATTCATCATATTCAGCCTTGTCAACTAGCCATGTAGCACTTTCCGTCCTCTATCGACCAGATCCAACATCAACAATATGCCTCTTGGGATTCCCTCAGCCCTCTCATGCCCTAAAAGTCATGTTTATCTGTTGCCCTTCAAGAAATAGCCTTGGAATTAGCATGTACATGTCATGCGCATGACATCCCCTTTGCTAAACTTGATGATGGGATTCCAACTTCTGACCCTAGATGACTATCATCATCCCCTTGTCTCCTCTTGGACTCTCAAACCTGACATCCTTCCCTTCCTGGCAACCTTTTCACTGAAAACCCTACCCGGTCTCCAATTCCACTCCAAATCTAATGAAGATTTGTGCATCTATTCCACCTTGTCCCCTAGCCCTTCATGCCCTATCCCTGAACACTTTCTTTGGTCTTCTTTTCCTAAGCATTGAGTCTGGCACTCTCACTCCACCCCTTGGAGGATCATCTTCCCTTGGAACCGTTTCCTGAAAGCCTTTCCTAGTATGCCCCAAGTGGCAACTAACTCACAGGACTGCCATTCCCCTTGGGTCTTGTGGAATACCACCAACCAATCTCCTGGGAACTTCTTCCATGTCTTGTGTTACTCTCCTTGGACTAGGCACCTTCATCTCGGACACCATCAGTGTTTAGCATTGCTGAGCCTGATACTGATACAATGTTGCCTGGTCACCACACCACCAAAAGATCAAGACACGCGCGATGGTTTCATCCAGTAAGGGTGGGTGGGACAGTTGGGCAACAACAATATCTCAGAATCAGCCTGAAGCTCTGATAACAATGTCACACGCGGAAGCTCTGGGGGTCTTCTTTCAGCCCTAAACACCTTTCCTGGAACATGCTGATGCAAACGCAAGTAGAAGATGGAGAGAAGAGAGAGAGAATTTGGCTAGCCATAGGCTGCCCCATCGAAAGGTTGAAACACCTAGTCTAAGACCTAATCTATGACTCAGCTCTCAAAGGAACTGAATGGTTCTAATACTTCTTGGCTGAGCCTTTTTATAAGCTTTGGGGACTCCACCGTACGCCGGCCGACTACTGCCGGCCAGCAGAAAATACAATAAATATTCAGCCTGCTGCCGACCAGCCGCGTAGCACCTTAAGTCCTCTCGGCCAGATCCAACATCAACAATATGCCTCTTGGGATTGCCTCAGCCCTGCTCATGTCCTAAAAGTCTTGTTTATCTGCTGCCCTTCAGGAAATAGCCCTGGGATTAGCATGTACATGTCATGCACATGACATCGAGCCACAGTTCTGGCAGAGCATAGATAGGCTTGCCTAGAGCCTCTATAAGGCAGATGCAGCTGGTAGGATTGCCAAGCTATCAGGTATGGATATGTGGGAGTCAGACCTTGGCCCCTAGCTCAGGAGAGGTTGGAATCATAGAACCTATGGTTGGGAGGTGAGCTAGCCACTTAGGAAGTTTGTACTAATCACGTGTGGTCTGTGTTTAGTAGATCTATGGGGTTGTTACAGGTGGACAGCCACCTAAAAGAGAGTCTAAGGAAGCCTATAAAATGAACCTCAATTACATATTTTGGTTTGATAACTAAAATTCCATCTTTGAATTAGTAAAGCCAAACTCGCAAGGGGTATAAGAGCAAGAAGATCACTTTACGCATACCTAAGATCTTCATTCTTTGCTGGACGCCCCCAATACCAGTTAGTCACATAACCCTTGATCAAACTTCCTAAAATAGGTGCTTCTTTTTCATAGTGACCTTGCATTGAATGGAAACCACCCCTATACACAAGGCCTTGCCACCATCGGCAATAAAGTGGATTTCTTGGCCTTCAAGGCTTGGTTTCCAAGCAATCACTCCATTGAAACCATTACTCCACTTACATAACAATATACATCCAAATCCAGCCCCCCAAAGAAAAACTCATGCGTCATAACAGCATTCAAGAAACAAGCATTTAGCCAAAATTCATATAACCTCTTGATTCATCATAGTTCTCATCAAAAAGGCCTTGAAAGTTGAGAGTAGGCCAATATTATAGAGGTGTTGAGATTAATCGGAACCATAGCTGCCAACATACCTGATTTTTGTTGATTTTTTCGGAGGTAACTCTCTGCCACTCCTGATACAAAGTGAGCAACGACGCTGTCGTTGTCGGATCCAGCGACCCTACAATGGAAGCGAGAAGTTTAATTTGTGCCAGCTAATGTTAAAAAGCATCGACAACCACTTGGAAGATGAAAAACAAAGCGTGATTGGGCAAAAAAATACTACAACTTTCTGCTGAAAATCCAGCAGAAAAGGTTAAGTGTATGCATGTACCATGTTCACTACCATGAGCATGTCTCAAGAGCAAGTCCTTCAGACCAACTTCAGCTGGAGGTGATTTCAAAAGAGGCTTGGCCTGGAAAGATCAAGAAAATCATGTACTTTGGCATTGACAAAATTGTTGCCTCACACCTGTGTGTGCGCGTGTGCACGAGCACATAGAGGCACTTAAACACAATGCAAAACATTACATAACTAGTGGCCATTTAAGGGATCTCTCTCTCTCTCTCTCTCTCTCTCTCTCTCTCTCTCTCAGGGTAGCAAGGTACTGTTAGCATTATTCATCTCCTGGTAGTGTGCCCAAGTTGTGTATCAGGGGTGCCCAGATTTATCCCGGGTAGCACCTTATTTTTTTCCTCATGTTTAGGCCCTTGGTTGTAGGGTTGGCCACCCATTATCACATGTTTATTTTTTGTCCAGTCGTGAGACTTTTCTGGAGCAAGTCGGCCAGCTTATCTTGGGGCTATATAAGGCTTCCTCATCTGTACTCACTCTGACAGGGGCTTCCAGGCCCGGGTCCTCCCTTAGGGGAGTAGTTCATCATGCCCACACATACGGGGACCACCCCTTGCACAGGGCTGATTGTATCATTGCTTCTTCATCATTATGCAGATTTGTTTTCCTTCTCTCTGTGCCTATGTCTCACGCTTTTCGCTGCGCACTTTTGACATGGTATCAGAGCACCGGGTTGAGGCTCTTCTACAGAAGGTGTTCTGGCGTTCTTTTAGAGAGAAGGATTTCTGCGTTTTTCTATACTGCTGGTTGCAGAGGAGGAGGGAGCGTTTTGGCCTTGTCTAGGCGGCTGAAGGAGGTACATGGCAGTCCCTACTGGCTGCGTTTTCTGCAGATATGGGGCAGCAAGCAGGGGAGACACCATGGCTGCGTTTTCTGTAGATATGGGGCAGCAAGCAGGGCAGACAGCCTGGCTGCGTTTTCTGCAGATATGGGGCAGCAAGCAGGGGAGACACCATGGCTGCGTTTTCTGCAGATCTGGGGCAGCAAGCAGGGGAGACACCCTGGCTGTGTTTTCTGCAGATCTGGGGCAGCCAGAGGAGGTGCTGAAGTTGCTGTGTTTTCCTCTTCCCTTTCTTCTTCTTGGTACACGTGCTGCCGGCTGTTTACAGCAGCGTTTTTTGCATTATCTCATCTGCGTTCTTGGAGACAGGTGTTCTTTTTCAGGAATGGTGCCTTCCCACATGGCCTTGAGCCCTTGCTCGGCCAATCTTTGCTTTGTCAGAGTTCTCAGACTCATGGGTGCACACTTGGATTCTCATCCTCGAGGTGTGTGTGGAAGACAGTTAGTCCTTTCTCGACAGCAGAGGGGGTCTATGAGTTTGTGCCAGTTCAGCATAGTTTTGCTGGTTTACAGGTGTTTCCTTTAGGTTCTCAAGGTGTTCACCTTGAGAGGGGGATGTGGTTACTTGGCAGTGAGCCACTCCTATTCCCTAGGCAGATGGCCTTCTGGATTACAGGGTATAGGCACAGGAGTCTTCATCCCTAGGATAAGCATTGATTTGGGAGCTTGGTGTACAGGGTGATATCGGCATTCATGCAGAGACAGGCTAGGTCACTTGGTGACGAGAGCTGTTGTCGAGGTTCACAGGTACTTGCTCAGTTGCAGGATGGGTACATGATGCATGGTAGGTGTACAGGTTCATTGGGTACATGATGCATGGTAGGTGTACAGGTTCATTGGGTACAGGTAGGTACCAGTGGAGCAGCACTTTGGAGCAGATGATTGACATCAGATTGTGCTTTGGGATGATGAGTTGTGGATGATTGGTTCCACATGGACACGTGACTAGCTAGTTGGGAGCTTGCCAGCTGGGGGTGTCAGGTTTTGGCAGGAGAGCTTTCTTGAGCTCAGTGCCATAGTTAACACCAAAGAGCTCAGGGGGTGTTGCCATGTGATTGGGTGACTCATAGGGGCGTGAAACCGATCCCGTCAAGTGGGAAAGACTCCGTTGGACACCCACACGCTTAATAGCACAACTTTAAAACCACAAATATGAAATGGACAACTTAAAACAACTTGAAATTAAATGAACAGAAATGGAAAGATGGACACCAGCACTGGGGCCGGAACGGGCCGACCCCCCCCTCAATATATGATATATTTATTGGGAGTATTTAATGAATACAATGCTCCATGGGTTCTGAGAACCAGATAATGTCCATGTACATATGAAAACAATACCAAACAAATAAGCTCGGATTTCGATGAAGAAAACTCGAAGCAGAACGACCACTAGTGTGGTCCAATCTCTACGGTCCTGTGCTTTCACTGGACTCCGCGGAGAGCGCCTCACTGGTGTTCCGAGACCACGCACAAACAGGCGCTCTCGTACTAACGCCTGGCTCTCCCGATCTCAGCACCTTTGGACCGAGGTTCGCCAATACAGCTTGGACAACCCGGCACCGAACAGGTGTGGCCGTAGAGGGATGAATCTCTTATCAGATTTAAACATATAATACTTTACTCAAATCTGAAAATCACTTACTTGTAAATGGTTGATAGAAAACCAATATTTGTGGTATGATGAAGCCACCCAGGAGATGCGAAGTTCCCTTGTTGAACGCCAGTGGAGAAGATATGGCAACTTGCAGCCACTGGCCTATAGAGCATCGTTTGCGGGAGTGCACACACCCTCGGGGGACATCCGCCTGCTGAAGCTAGATTGCTGCTTGCAAGAGAAGGACAGCAGCCTGTGAGGTGAAAGTGCAGGTTGTTGGAGAGAACATGCGCAGCCACCAACAGTAGGTGCTGCAGCCGTCAGGTAGTAGTGCACAACCGCCTGACTATTAAGGTTTAGTTGCTGTACAGGGGGAAAATAGCCGCCTGTTGGAGAGGAAAGAGAGGGCAGTTTGCTGGTGTAAACACGCAGCCTGCAAGACCATGGGATTCGCCTGCAGAGAGCAGCGTATGCTGTATGGAGATGGCTGCCTGCAGCAATGCTTATGTGTGAAGCGCACCTCAAGTCAACACTAGCCGCCTGTAGAAGTGGAGGCGCAGCCAACAGCAGAGGAAAAACAGGAGCAGTCGTTGTGCAGGAAGTCAGCCAGCCGCCTGGGGAAAGCAAACGTAGGAGAGGTGTAGGGCAGCCACCAGAGAGTACAGTCGTAGCAGAGGGTACAGCCGTATACAGGATAGAAACAGCCACCTCAGAGTTGCTTCAGCGATCGCTGGTTCTTGCTCTTTTTTTACGAAGATGGTGGAAGCGTATGCTCCTTTACGTTTGATGGAGAGAGCTTTTTTTTTAATCAAATTAATGTGGAGTTAATCTTTTTGATACCCACGCATGCATGTGGGGAATTAGTGGGGGTAGGTGACCATGCCCACCCCCACACTCACTTAAAAGTGGGGCTCCCCACCTTGGCCCCAAAGTGGGTGCCCAAAGGGGGTGCCCACTTTTAAATAAGTGTGAACACCTAACCTTATAATTTAAAGGGTTAGAATTTAAAACATTAAAACAACATGTGTAACATACTTACCACCTGTTCACATGCACTGAAACTTGTCAGAATACAGGGCAGACTTCACGACTCACTGGCAGGCGTCCCCGCTCAGTAAGTAACACGTCAGGCAGGCAAACACACAAATACATGTCATGCGAAAACAGTTTCAAACATGCAAAATATGTGTGCATGTGCAAAAAGTAACATGGACATATCTCCCGTTCATGGAACATGTACAAAATATCTGTCGGCACAAAACTGGCACGACATAAAAACATAAAAACCTAGTCTTCCTATGGAGTGACAGTCCCATAGGTAAGACACAGTTCCAGGCACGAGTTTCCCTATGGTGTGACAGTCCCATAGGTGAAACACGGCACGAATACTGGCTCTTCCATGGCGTGACAGTCCCATGGATCGAACACAGTCCAGGTCATACACGGGTGGCACTGGTCTGGCTCCCGTCCATACGACACCATCCTACTAACACACGGGTGGCACCAGTCTGGCTCCCGTCCATGTCAGCAAAATACTGGCCTCTTCACACGAGACACCGGCCTGGCCTCAAGTGAACGAGACGCAAAAACTAGGAATGGACCAAATGGTCGGCCAATTGGTGACATCCCCCCGGGCTTCTAAAGAGTTGACCTCAACTTAAAAGCCTCAAGATATGCCTGCAACAATTGCGGATAATCTGCAAAATAATCCTCATTTACCCACTTGGCATCAATAGGCAAATAATTCTTAAACTTCACAAGGTATCTCCTGGAGAGCTTTCCTGCAGGTAGCTTTCTCTCCTTGTGAAAAACAATCTGTTCTGGCTGGAGGATCTCCTCAAGCTCTTCAATCTCTGGCGGATCTTCTGTGACAGGCTCATCAGGATCTGGCCCCACATATTTCCGAAATAGACTCACATGAAAAGCATTGTGAATCTTCCAATGACTAGGTAAAGCAAGCCTGTAGGACATTTCATTGATCTTGTGAATCACCTTGAAGGGTCCATAATAGCGAGGAGAAAGCTTAGGATATGATCCTTCTCGTCCTGGCCTCTTTCGAAGCCTAGCCTTCTCAAATTTCAGCAATACCCAATCACCTTCTTTGACTTCTATGTCCCTTCTATGCTTGTCAGCAGCCATTTTATGCTTATCCTGAGATCTTGCAATGGCTGTCCGGACCTGACCAAAGGCAACATCCAAGTCACGAACATATTCATCAGCTGCAAAAATCTCATCCTTGGTACGAAGGATGGGTGGCAAGACCACTCTGCCATAAATAATCTCAAACGGAGCCTTTCCTGTGGAAGCATGGATTGTATTGTTGTAGGCAAACTCAACAAGTGGAAGATACTTCTCCCATGCACTCTTTTGATCTGCCACATAACATTTCAATAAATCCAACACGGCTGAATTTGCAGCTTCACTTTGGCCATCCGTTTGGGGATGATAAGCTGATGAAAACTCAAGCTTAGTACCCATATTATCAAACAAAGCCCTCCAAAATAGGCTTGTAGTCCTGGGATCTCTATCCCCAACAATGGATTTAGGCATACCATGATGCTTGAAAATATTAGCAAGAAAAAGCTTTACCATATGATCGGCTTTAATGGTTTTCTTGACGGGCAAGAAATGAGCTTGCTTGCTAAACCTGTCCACAATAGTCCAAATAGCATCATTCCCATGCTGGGATCTAGGCAAATCCATAATAAAATCCATCGTAATACTTTCCCAAGGTTGCGAGGGAATAGGCAATGGCTGAAGCAAACCTGGAGGCTTTTGCCTATCAAATTTCACCTTTTGGCAAGTAATACATGCACGCACATAAGCCTCAATGTCTTTACGCATGCTTGGCCAAAAGAAATACCTCTGAATCATGCGAGTAGTAGGCATAATACCTCGATGACCAGCATATGGTGGAGCGTGACATTCGTCCATAACCTTTGGACGCAAATCCTTTACCACACATAGGCAATTATCCTTCATGAGATATCCCTCATTGATAACATAAGAGGCATGTGAATGACCAGCCATCAAATCAGTCCAAATATGGCAAAAATCAGCATCCAAATGATACAAATCTCTCATAGCAGATAGATCTCCATGAGAGGCCACTGAGACTGCAGCAATATAAGGCCTCCGAGATTGTGCATCGGCCACCACATTTTTCTTTCCTGGAGTATGCACAATCTGAAAATGAAACATGGAAAGAAAATTTGCCATTCTCATCTGCTTCTCTGAAAGCTTAGTTTGAGATAGAAAGTATCTCAAGCTTTGATGATCTGTCTTGACTACAAATTCAGCCCCAAGAAGGTAGTGTTTCCAAATCTTTAAGGCGTGAATTACAGCCAAGAGCTCTTTCTCATAGATATCCATATGAAGCTCAGCATCATGCAAACGACGGCTCTCGTATGCAACTGCATGCCCTTCCTGATTTAGGACAGCTCCTATGCAATCACCACAAGCATCACATTTAACCACGAATGACTTGTGCAAGTCAGGAACAATCAATACTGGACCACATATGATCGCATGCTTGAGCTGCAAGAAAGCATCCTGTTCCTTTGAAGTCCATTTGAAAGCAGTTTTCTTCTTCATGAGATCATGTAGAGGAGTGGCAATCATAGCAAAATGCCTTATGAAACGCCTGTAGTACGAACATAATCCCAGAAAACTACGTACTTGATGTACGTTTTGCAATTCGGGCCAATTCCGAATAGTCTCTATCTTTGCAGGATCCATTGTAACTCCATCCTTGGATACAATATGTCCCAGATAATGAATCTCTGGAAGGAAAAACTCACTTTTCTTGGCATTGACGAAAAGTTTATGCTTCCGCAACTCTTCGAACACTGTGACCAAATGAGTTCTGTGTTCCTGCTCATTCTTGGAGAAAACCAAGATATCATCAAAGAAGACTCCTGTAAACTTGCGATGGGATCGGAATATCCTATCCATCATACGATTAAAAGTAGCAGGAGCATTGGTGAGACCAAAAGGCATTACCAAGAATTCATATAATCCGAAGGCTGTCCTGAATGCAGTCTTATGGACATCTTGTGGCACCACGCGTATCTGGTGATAACCACTCTTCAAATCAAGTCTGCTAAAGCAAGCTGAGCCATCAAGCTTATCCAAGATATCATCAATACGTGGAATAGGAAATCTGTTCTTGATGGTAAGCTTGTTCAAAGCTCTATAGTCTACACGCATACGGAATGATCCGTCCTTCTTTTGAACAAGAAGCACAGGAGAGCAGTAAGGTGAGGAACTGGGCTGAACCAAACCTTTCTCTAAAAGCTCGTTTACCTCCTTCATAATTTCTTCTTGTTGTGCAGCACTCACCCGGTATGCGGGTTTGTTAGGAGGAGAACTACCTGGCACAAGATCTATACGGTGATCTTCGGGCCTTTGGGGAGGTAATTCACCTGGCAATGAGTCAGCAAAACAGTCTTTGAATGCATTAAGAAAATTCAGCCTATCATTAGACATAGCATCCACATTTTGTTGATTTGGCACAAGACTATCACGCACAAAAAGCAAGTACGCTGAAAGACTCTTTTTCATTGCTTTATTAATTTGGATGTGTGATACAACTGGGATAGAATCCCCTTCTTTGCCAGCATCAATAAAATGCATGCGGCCTTTATGCATAAAAGAAATCATATTGGACTTGTAGTCTTTGCGGGGCTCAAGCCTATGATGCCACGGCTTGCCCAACAATACATCACATCCATTCAGTGGAGCAACTAAGAAATGCTCATTATCAAGATAGCCCTGTATATGGATACGCAACTTCCCAATCAAAGGGGTAACCTGCACCTCTTTACCAATAAATGCAGCTTCGGCTTCAATCTGAGGTCCCATGTTTTCAACCTCAATACCCAATGCAGCTGCCATTTGCATAGAGATGAAATTGTCAGTTGCACAGTCATCAAACATAAAGAGTGCGGGCTGATCCTTGATTTGCCCCCAAGCCTTGCAAACCATACGCTCTTTTGCATCATGACCTGTATTACCTTGCACATCAGGAACTGCATGAACATTTGCTTTGGTGTGCTTGTCCTCGTGCTTTGGTTTGCGATCTGGGCATTGCTGAAACATGTGGTCTTTGCTACCACAAGAAAAGCATTTTCCATCCTTAGCATATTGCTCTCTTTGCTCCGGGGTTAATCCAAATTTGTTCTTTCTTGGGCCCTGTTCTTTAGATGTGTTATTTTCAGCTTTACCACCCTTGTAAGGCTCCCGGAAGTTCTTTTTAGATGGCTGTCCGCCCTTTTGCTGATTTGGGACAGCCTTGTCCTTCCCCTTGGAACCTCCTTGATCCTGCTTGATCTTGAGCACCAATTGCTCCGTAGCAAGAGCAGAAGCTGTGAGTTGTTGCAACGTATGTTTTGGGTGCAATTCAATACCCGATCTATATGCTGGTTGCAGTCCAGAACGAAACTTCCTCTTTCTTTCATCCTCTGAGATTTGCATGAAGGGAGTGACTTCCAGCAACACTTTCCAGAATTTATTAACATACTGTTGCACACTCTCATTATCTTTTTGTTCCAGCCTGTCCCACTTTTGAGTGAGAGTTTGCTCTGCATTGGGAGGCAAGAACTGAGCATAAAATCTATCTTTGAATTCCTTCAAAGTAGAGATGGGATCCTTGGTGATCTTTTCAGTGATCCACCAATGGGCAGCACTCCCTTTCAGAAACATGCTAGCATGGCGCACCTTCGACTTTTCTGTGAAATCCTCATCGCTAAAAGCAATGTCGAACTGTGCCACAAACGCTAACACCTTAGAAGCATCATGTTCACCATGAAAGACATCAAATTTGACAGATTTATCACCTGCTTTGAATTCCTTGAGCTTCTTGGCATGAGGCTCATGGTCTTCTCTTTTTCTTTTCCCCTTATCCAACGGGGTAGCCCTGTCTGCATGGGCTCCATGGGCCGTCATAGAAGCTTCATGGGGCACGGTGGCATGTGCTCCACGAACTCGAAGCTCAGATGCATGTGACTTACCGGCATATGGCATAGTCTCTCCATGAGACAACTCAGAAGGCAAAATTTTTCTGGAAGCAGACCTGTCACCATGAGATACATATCTGGCATGCATGTGACTTTCATGCCCTCCATGAGCACTGGCATACATATATCTATCGGGCTTAGTGCCTTGGGGAGAGGATGCATGTCGAGAAGTGACAGTCACCTCTTCCTTTTGCATAAAAGATTTCAGCCTCTGGGATGCGGGATCTCCATGCTTCAAACGAGGTGGATTTCTAAATTTCAGCTCTCCGTCATCCCCCTCTTTGATATCACCTTTGCGAAGGAGATAGGCAAGTGCCAACTCCCTTGGTTTCTTGCCCACTTCACGAGCCATTGATTCAAAGGTTACATCAACCATAGCATCAGCCTTCCTGGCTTCAATAGCACTTTGCAGATGGGGATCTTCATGTAAAAACTTTAACTCTTGCTCTTGAGCCTGCAAAAGTTTTCTCATATGTTCCATTTCAGCCCTCATAGCATCAGGGTCTTGTTCAAGCATAACTGTCTTTCCTGGAGACAGTTGACCCTTGGATTCACTATCAAGAACCCTTTCAAGGGGCTTGTGCCTACCACGCAGGGCATCAGACCCACGAGAAGCACTAGATGGACCCCTCGAATTTGGTACTTCCAAAGGGTTGCCTTGGCTGTCCATTGTGTTCAAAGTTTGCTAAAAGCGGGATGTCCAGTACACAGGTTCGTTTCCCCACTAGGAAGAGGGAAACAACCGTGCTCTGATACCAATGAAACCGATCCCGTCAAGTGGGAAAGACTCCGTTGGACACCCACACGCTTAATAGCACAACTTTAAAACCACAAATATGAAATGGACAACTTAAAACAACTTGAAATTAAATGAACAGAAATGGAAAGATGGACACCAGCACTGGGGCCGGAACGGGCCGACCCCCCCCTCAATATATGATATATTTATTGGGAGTATTTAATGAATACAATGCTCCATGGGTTCTGAGAACCAGATAATGTCCATGTACATATGAAAACAATACCAAACAAATAAGCTCGGATTTCGATGAAGAAAACTCGAAGCAGAACGACCACTAGTGTGGTCCAATCTCTACGGTCCTGTGCTTTCACTGGACTCCGCGGAGAGCGCCTCACTGGTGTTCCGAGACCACGCACAAACAGGCGCTCTCGTACTAACGCCTGGCTCTCCCGATCTCAGCACCTTTGGACCGAGGTTCGCCAATACAGCTTGGACAACCCGGCACCGAACAGGTGTGGCCGTAGAGGGATGAATCTCTTATCAGATTTAAACATATAATACTTTACTCAAATCTGAAAATCACTTACTTGTAAATGGTTGATAGAAAACCAATATTTGTGGTATGATGAAGCCACCCAGGAGATGCGAAGTTCCCTTGTTGAACGCCAGTGGAGAAGATATGGCAACTTGCAGCCACTGGCCTATAGAGCATCGTTTGCGGGAGTGCACACACCCTCGGGGGACATCCGCCTGCTGAAGCTAGATTGCTGCTTGCAAGAGAAGGACAGCAGCCTGTGAGGTGAAAGTGCAGGTTGTTGGAGAGAACATGCGCAGCCACCAACAGTAGGTGCTGCAGCCGTCAGGTAGTAGTGCACAACCGCCTGACTATTAAGGTTTAGTTGCTGTACAGGGGGAAAATAGCCGCCTGTTGGAGAGGAAAGAGAGGGCAGTTTGCTGGTGTAAACACGCAGCCTGCAAGACCATGGGATTCGCCTGCAGAGAGCAGCGTATGCTGTATGGAGATGGCTGCCTGCAGCAATGCTTATGTGTGAAGCGCACCTCAAGTCAACACTAGCCGCCTGTAGAAGTGGAGGCGCAGCCAACAGCAGAGGAAAAACAGGAGCAGTCGTTGTGCAGGAAGTCAGCCAGCCGCCTGGGGAAAGCAAACGTAGGAGAGGTGTAGGGCAGCCACCAGAGAGTACAGTCGTAGCAGAGGGTACAGCCGTATACAGGATAGAAACAGCCACCTCAGAGTTGCTTCAGCGATCGCTGGTTCTTGCTCTTTTTTTACGAAGATGGTGGAAGCGTATGCTCCTTTACGTTTGATGGAGAGAGCTTTTTTTTTAATCAAATTAATGTGGAGTTAATCTTTTTGATACCCACGCATGCATGTGGGGAATTAGTGGGGGTAGGTGACCATGCCCACCCCCACACTCACTTAAAAGTGGGGCTCCCCACCTTGGCCCCAAAGTGGGTGCCCAAAGGGGGTGCCCACTTTTAAATAAGTGTGAACACCTAACCTTATAATTTAAAGGGTTAGAATTTAAAACATTAAAACAACATGTGTAACATACTTACCACCTGTTCACATGCACTGAAACTTGTCAGAATACAGGGCAGACTTCACGACTCACTGGCAGGCGTCCCCGCTCAGTAAGTAACACGTCAGGCAGGCAAACACACAAATACATGTCATGCGAAAACAGTTTCAAGCATGCAAAATATGTGTGCATGTGCAAAAAGTAACATGGACATATCTCCCGTTCATGGAACATGTACAAAATATCTGTCGGCACAAAACTGGCACGACATAAAAACATAAAAACCTGGTCTTCCTATGGAGTGACAGTCCCATAGGTAAGACACAGTTCCAGGCACGAGTTTCCCTATCGTGTGACAGTCCCATAGGTGAAACACGGCACGAATACTGGCTCTTCCATGGCGTGACAGTCCCATGGATCGAACACAGTCCAGGTCATACACGGGTGGCACTGGTCTGGCTCCCGTCCATACGACACCATCCTGCTAACACACGGGTGGCACCAGTCTGGCTCCCGTCCATGTCAGCAAAATACTGGCCTCTTCACACGAGACACCGGCCTGGCCTCAAGTGAACGAGACGCAAAAACTACCAAATGGTCGGCCAATTGGTGACAGGGCGTGTGAGTAGTAGTCCCATCACGCGATGGCAAGTTATGGATACAGGTTTTAAAGGTCAGGTGCCAGCAGGATTGTCAGCTACAGTGTTGGAGGTATGTTTCTTCCACTTGGAGTGTTAGCAGGACAGAGAGGCATTCTTGGACCGAGGGATACATGGAGATCCGGAAACCTTGTATTTGGAGATTGGTGCTCAACAAGCTCAAAGTTGAAGGCTTGAGTACCAGGGCTGATGTAGACATTGTGGGCCTCTAGGGTGTCTAGAGGGGGTGCCAACAGGGAGACAGTTTGGCGGTGTTCTCTAAGGAGCAGATTTTTTTCTTGGAGGTAAAGAGTCAGACGACATCCTTTCTTGGGCTGAAGAGGGAGCACATTGTGTGACAGGTGTTATATAGATTGGGTTAGAGATATGGACATCTGGTGGTTCATTCTTTGGATTTTGTTGGCCTTCTGGATCGGAAGCAATTTCTTGGAGAAAGTGGCAGAGGCGGGAGCAGATCGACTTTTCGACTTGCTTTGGAGGTTTCCTTTTCCAGCTCCTTGGACCGGTTTCACTCCCAGGATCTGAGAGGGGGTGTTAGCATTATTCATCTCTTGGTAGTGTGCCCAAGTTGTGTATCAGGGGTGCCCAGATTTATCCCGGGCAGCACCTTATTTTTTTCCTCATGTTTAGGCCCTTGGTTGTAGGGTTGGCCACCCATTATCACATGTTTATTTTTTGTCCAGTCGTGAGACTTTTCTGGAGCAAGTCGGCCAGCTTATCTTGGGGCTATATAAGGCTTGCCTCCTCCTCATCTGTACTCACTCTGACAGGGGCTTCCAAGCCTGGGTCCTCCCTTAGGGGAGTAGTTCATCATGCCCACACATACGGGGACCACCCCTTGCACAGGGCTGATTGTATCATTGCTTCATCATCATTATGCAGATTTGTTTTCCTTCTCTCTGTGCCTATGTCTCACGCTTTCCGCTGCGCACTTTTGACAGGTGCCAGTGGGAATCAGGGTATAGACAAGGGATGCGACAGGGCACTTCCAGAGGCTCAGGTGGGATCGCTATACTATTCAGACGAGCACTACACCAACGTATCAAGGTGGTGTCGAGAGACCCAGAGGCACGCTACATGTGGATTAGCCTACAGCTCTTAGAGGTGAGAACAGTTTACTTGGCAATATGCTACTTCCCGCCGAAGGGGTCGAGATTCAACACAGGTCACATGGAGGACCAAATTGGAGGAGGAGAGGAGAGAGGGGCCCTTCCTAGTGAGTCTCCATACGCCACTCTATCCGCAGATATTCTACACTATTCGACCATGGGGGAGGTTCTCCTGATGGGGACTTCAATGCACGCACACAGAATCGACAGTGTATCATTCGACTTCACAGATCCCCTCATCCTACAGGCACTAGACGATGTAGATGCAGGGACCACGAGGATGTCAGAGGACAGTGGGCCAGACAGTACAGGTTATGGGCAACACCTTCTGGACCTAGGAGCTAGACACCATCTCGTTATTTATAACGGGATGTCACAATGGCCAGAATCAGGAAGACACATGTTTCCGATCATCAGGAGGCAGCAGCACTGTGGACTACATATTGGGCTCGCGGGAGAGCACAGACCTGATAGACTCTTTCACTATCCCTACATGCCCCATTGGTGCGGACCATACTTATTTGGCTTTTGCTCTTAGGAGCTCTCTTGATCTGCCACCCCCAACCACTCAGGCATCTCGTACCATCTTCCACTTTACCCGGGAGCTTGCAGACGTTTATGATTCAAAAGTACATGATGGCCTCTTTGGTATGGACCACCCTACAGCATCCATTGATGTATTGACGGCCCAGCTTTCACACATACTGCACACAGCAGCTAGCCACAGCTTTCCACACCATCTCCAGACAGGGAAGCCACCTAGATCCGGGGACATGCCCCAGAATAGATGGTATGATAATGAGTGCAGAGAGCTTCATCGACATCTCCGATCCCAGATAGCGAAAGGGGAAATAACACAGCAGCAGGCCAGTAGACAGATGCGGTCTCTTACACGTCGTAAGCGACGCACATATGAGGAGGCTCAATACTGGGACATCTACCACATGCTCATGAGCAAAGATGCAGCCACTGCTTGGCGACGACTCAGAGAGCCACGCCCCCCCACCCCGATTACTGATCCTCAACGCTGGCAGAGTTATGCAGAAGGGCTTTATGATGTTCCGCACCAGCCACTCATCCCTCGCCCCACCGAGACTCCACCGACCTCATCGGTTTTCTTTACTACCGATATGGTATCTCGAGCTATACATAGATTCCAACATGGGAGAGCTGAGGATCACACCGGCTTACAGGGTGAGCATTTCATTGGATGACTTGTAAAGACCTGTCAACTGCGTTAGAAGAGGCTGTCGGCTGCAGAAGGTCTGTCCGCTAAACCAGTTGGAGTCGGCTGTACCAGGGGCTGCTGTCGATTGCAGGCGCTTCAGATAATGTGGAATTATGACCAATCGGGCTGGCCGACCAGCAGTTGGCCAGTACTCCAAGAGGTCCAAGAGGCTATATAAGGCAAAGAGTGCTCATTGTGTTAGGCATTCAACTCCTTTGAGTTGGGTCGTAGACTAGGATTAGTTTTGGTGATGTTCACCTTTTCAAGAAGACAGCCAAGGGCTGTAGATTGTAGGTACCTTTTTGTACCATCAGAAATATACTGAATTTCCAGCATTTCTCTCTCTCTCTCTACTCTCCCTTCTATCTGCGTTTTTACATCAGCATGTTCTCAGTAGGGCTGAAAGAAGACCCCCAGAGCTTCTGCGTGTTACATTGGTCCACTGCTTAAGGTCACGGACAAACTCGTCCCACACATAAGCTGCCATACCTAATCTGGTGTGGGCATGAGCCCACTGAGTCCACCAAGGAATGGCCTCACCTTCCAAGTACCAACTAGCTAAGATCACTCTGTCAGTATCTACGACAAAGTAAGCTTCAAACTTATGTAACCATGAATAGAGAGTTGTGGGGTCAAGTTTACCATTATACTTACTGAAGTTCATTTTCTCGGGAAAATGATTCGAGGGCGCCGCCAATGTCAATCTAGTGTCCAAAGCTGCTATCACATGGCTTCGTCTTCACGTTGTCGGATCTCCAATGCACACATCTGCAACTCAAGAAAGAGCTCGGTTGTGGTCGTGACCCCGCGAGAGGGTCCCTGTGTCGAGGATATAGAATCTGGGATACGAAAGGACAAGGAGGAGGAGATGGAAAACGCGACACTGGAGAACGAGTACGCTCTTCCAGAGCCAAAATCTGCGCCTTCTGCTCTTCCAACTTGGTTGTCTGGTCTGCGATTGCTCGCATCATCTGCTGGAACATATCTGTAACACTCAAGCCTGGTACCCTAGCTAGGCTGCCCGATGCACTCTGGTCCCATGGTTCTTGGTCTCTCTCGTCGTCAAAGATCGCCATAGCAGGAAAACGCACTTCCTTTCCAGAGCGCAATCTGACCATCCACTATGTGTGTGGGAGATGTCCGAAGGCTGAAAACCAACTGTCCTTCGAGGGACAGGAGTCCCTCCGAAAGGGGGTAGTCCACCGACGTCTAAAAACCAACCACACGAGCAAGAAAAAATTCTGGTTTCTTTGTTGAATCTTTGCACTTGAAGTAGGCTCTGATACCACTGTAACATGCGGAAGCTTCACGGAAGATCGATAACTTCAATGCTCATAAATCAGCACACTTTTCACGACGGAATTAACGCACAAAACTGAATGAAGATGTGCAGAAAAAAGAGAGAGGGAAAGAAGAGAGGACACAGTATTGGGTCCCAAATACCCTCGGTAGGGCCCCCACCACGAATGATGTATTTGCTTTATTAGAATGATGTAAATCTAAAAAGAAAATACAGAAAACTTGATCTTTCTTGGCTGAGATAACTCTGCCCTTGACCTGCAGTCCTTCACCCCTTTGCGTTAGCACTCCTTGGCTGTCCTGGCCCTTCATTGCCTTAGCACTTGGTGATTTATGCGATAACACAATGGGATTGTGGCTTATCTATTTATACTACTCCAAATAAGCAGTCAGCCAGCTTTAATCCAGGCGGCCAGCTTATATTCTGCCCCACGACTGAAATATCAGCATTAAATGCTGAATAAAAGGTATAACCTGCTGCGCATCTCTGATTTGGCTAGCTGGCACTAGGCGCTTGAGTACCAAGGGGCTGGGCACTGTCTTTAGGCTGTTTGGGGACTGGGCTGCCCCATACTTGCCCTTACAGCCATATACAGGCTATATAGCCTGTATGCTTCCCCTAACCTGCCCCTAGGGCTGTCCTACAACCCCTCCACATGGAGGGTGGGTCCAGCCAGGGCCTTCCTGGCCCTCATGGGAGTGGTTTACCCTATCCCCATGCCCACACAAGGACTCGGAGTAGCCCTATGGACTGGCCCCTTTTCCTAAAAGCAAACCCTAACTATCTACACAATGATCTGGCATCCAGTACCATACCAGATACACAGAATCACTGACATCATTCCAAAGGGAGACTCGCAGCGCGGACTGGCACTGTTTCTTGTGCAGGACAGTGCACACCTGACCTTGGACTCCTGTGCAGGACAATGCACACCTGACCTCGGACGACTGGGATGGAACCCTGGCTGACTCGTCCCGGACTGTGCTCACATGGGACCAGTTTACCATCCCACGTCCTGCACCTTCTGTACTAATATGTCTGCGTGGCATCCAAGTGCGGGATGCACGTGACATTACCCTTGTATGTGTATACAAGGAGAAGGTGAATTGTTTGCCTTGTTTCACGGAAACATTTTCAATAGTTGAAAAGCCTAGTATACATGGTATACATGATTATCATATGGATGTATGGCTCCTTTTATTGGGACGTATTGGATTCATGGAGCGTACCACAACTCATGGACTGAGGATGTTTCTATGGATTTCTATTGGTGCCGAAATGCCTATAAAACTATTGGTGGTTGAAATGCCTAAAAATTGTGTAGCTGAAATGTTTATGGAGCACCAAGACTACGCATGTGAGTGATTCTTATCTTATGTTACACACCCGAGTCAACCTTTGCTCCAAGGTGTGTGGTCAGAGTACCGACACGGAGTGTAGGTGGTAAAGTGAACTTAAGCCCACCTTTGCTCCAAGGTGTGTGGTCAGAGTACCAACACGGAGTGTAAGTGGTAAACTTGAGCCCACCTTTGCTCCAAGGTGTGTGGTCAAAGTACCGACACAGAGCATAAGTGGTAGAGTGGACTTGAGCCCACCTCTCCTCCAAGGTATGTGGTCAAAGTACCAACTAGAGTGCAAGTGGTAGAGTGCACGCGACGCCAAGTTGGCAGGGGACTTATGTCTACGCCAAGGGTAATGTGGAATGATGCTTGGTTGGCAAGAGAACTTGTCTCTACGCCAAGTGTCAGTAAACTGGAATCTCATTATGATACCTAGACTTTTGGGCCCCTTGTGACGTGCGGAAGCTCTGGGTAATTTTCGTTCATCCCTAACACTTGATATTCTCTTGGCCATTAGATCAATATTGGTTGAGGCGTGCATTACCATTAGTTGATCATGGCTAGTTTACGTCATACAAACGGTCATATGCTGATATCACATGTATATACACTAGTGATAGTTGTTTTTCATTTTCTTTAACTTACTTTTTCCATGGCTCAGTATACCCATGGTATCATTGTATCACTCAAGGTCTCATAGGGCCCTTGGGTTTATAAATGTTAATATTCCTTTCTTTTCTCTCTCTCTCTCTCTCTCTCTCTCTCTCTCTCTCTCACACACACACACACACGCATGCATATGTAATATGTATATACACACATTATGCACATCCATTAAAGCATATTACATACATGCAGGCAGAAGAAAATACATAATTACCTACATACATGCATGCATGCATAATGGACACACAGGCACGCCCTTTTGCATATAAAATTAGGTCTACGTGAAACAAAAATGGGAGTACTCACAACTTCAAGCCCTTTGAGCTTCTCTAAAAGAAGATCGACTTCCTCGGTCCTGTGCGCCACAGTGGTTATGCCGTCTACAGAACCCTGCCAGTGCCAGATTTCAAAAGGGAGTTTATGGCTTGCTCCGACGCTAAAGGCCGGAAACCACTCACCGTTTGAACAGAGGAGAGCTTGGAGTCCGTAATGCCCATCGCGCTACGTGGCAGCTGACCGCTCTTCACGAATTAACTCAACTCTCTTTACACACAGACTCCTTCCTAATAATTGAAGTTTCTACAGAAATTAGCAGGAAATGGATATTTACACCCGTGTATACAACTCTCACACACACCACAACTCAATTTGTACAAGGGTGCACATCCACAAAGATCGAACCGAGGACCTCCGAGATAACACTCGTCCTCAACTCTCTCACTTTTCAAGTGCAAATTGATATGATGAAGTTTCTGCAAATATTTCAACCCTCTTGCTTTTCAAGTACAAATTGATATAGTTATCTAATTCTATTCACAAATATTTTGATTATAATGTTATTCTAAACCCTTGAGACTGCGACGCAATTGTGTTTGTTTGCCAAAGATACATAGTGGTTAAAGGTTTAAATATTCTCGATATTCAATTTTGAACAAGCATGCATCTGGGAGATCTTCATCTATCCTAGTGGTGAGCGACTTCACCCCATTAGGAATCCATGACATATGATCAGCTACTAGAACATGTTGCGTTCCTTTTCTTACAGTGACGATAAAGTCAAATTCTAAGAGTAAGAGCAACCACCGTGTAATCCATCCTGTTGTGCAAGGCTTGTTAACACTAGTGGCGAGACCCATCTAAGCACACCATTAAAAAAGACAACTTCGTGAGGACACAACCCATCCCCCATCCTCCGGACATGAGAGGTTTGGGTACCATAGAGTCATGGACATCTCTCTCTCTCTCTCTCTCTCTCTCTCTCTCTCTCTCTCATGTTTATACACACACACAAAATCTCTTTGCATATGTATATACACACATACATCCATACTTTAGGAACTGGCACACATATAAACATATATAACATATATATACACATACATCTACAATGTCTATCCATATATATTTACGTACACACACATATATGCCTAAATACAGATACACATATATATGTTCATATACATATATACATTATATATACGCATTCATACTTATACATCCATATGTACCCATGCATAGAACCAATCAAGTATACATATATGTATATGCATTTTCAACTTATCCTTATGTAAATGCATATATTTGCACATATATGTGTACGTGGTACTCACATACACTACCTATACATATGAACAGCATCTATCTATCTTACATAGACCACCTATACATATGAACAACATCTATGGACATACATAAGTACAAACATAGCATACATGTACCTATACACACACACACACACACACACACACACACACACACTTATTTACACACTCACACAGTGGCATGACCCATCTCTAATGCGCAAGAGTATCCTTGCATGCATAAAAACCAAAGGCTCATCATGAGGACCATTTTGGGCCTCATGGACCTCAACTTGCCAACCTACATATATACACACCATACTTGCCACATATATCCATGTAGAAGCTCCTAAAGCACTTACAGTTCTTTAAATAAAGCACCAAAGTTGGCATGAAAATATACATCTGGAATTCCGACCAAAATAGTGTTGACAATCTTAACACACCTGAGCAAGCATTAAAACAATCTTCGGACAACTAGATTATCTCTCCTTGGAAGCCTAAACTCCTCGCCTCCATCTGTTCAAATAATAACATTTAGCTATTGCAAGATTTAATTTATGCCAAGAAGAAGCAAAAAGAAAAAACCTTACAAAACTCATTCAGTGGATCAACATTTGAGATGAATAGCGTTTCAATAGGCTTGTAGATAGCAAAGTGGAATATTCTGTAATGTCCAGTGCCTATGTACCGAAAATCTAACTTATTAGGCTTTCCATAGTCTACAAACATTACATGTACATAAAGCTGATCCGCAATCTTTTGCAATCTTAGCTAGTAAATTTCCAAGGAGCCTGAAACTATTGTTGTAAGTGTCTCAACCATACAAACCTAGCAATAATCTAGGTTCCAAAAAATAAAGATATTCCCTGCAAGCAAAAAAAAATAATCAAAAAGCAACATAGAACTATCCATGTGTGAATACTTTTGTGGCCAAATAAAGTCCTAACACACTCAACGTTTGTCCTTGTTGGGACTTATTTATTAACATACCAAAAGCTAGCCTCACAGGAAACTGTCTCCTTCTCATGTCAAAAGGCAATTCAAGCATAGTTGGTATGAATGTTATCCTAGGAATAAAGACCCTGTCTCCAATATTTGTACCTGTAATAATTTTTGCTTCTATCACCTTTAAGTGAAATTGCTTGCATATCAGTCTGGTACCATTGTAAATGCCCTACCAAGGGTCCAAATTACGGAGCACCATGATAGATCATCTTTAGAAGCAAAGGTGAGGTGGATATCCACCACCTAAATTCAAACTATTCAAGTACTCAATTGGATATATTATTCTATCATTCTCATATGAAGCAATCGTGTCTGCACCACTGAGGTATTCTCTTTCGAGACCGGGTAATGCACTCAAGACTAGTTCTCATTGATCTCATCAACCTCTAGATTTTGTGGTTTAAGAATAGCATGGTTTTTGAAGAAGCATGCATAGTCCTCCACTCTTTGAACATCTTTGTACACCCATTCAACCAAACTCAAAAGGGAGTTTCTGTGGATCAACATTTGTGGTGAAATTACCATTGTATCTTGATTGTTTGGATCATCTAAATATCCATCTCCAATTTGTAAAGTCCATTTGACAAATTCTAGTTATGTACAATCAAATGCACTCTTCCTGACCCGCATGTTTTGGGTGAGCTTTAAAACATTCACATATCTCCAAATATATAATCGGCATAACGTTGCATCAATAATATCCTCACACGATCCTCCACTGGTTGGGGGTGCAGAAAGCTTCTTGAAAATAACTAAAAAATTTTGATTATTTCTTAATTATCTACTAATCTTAATTAACTAGATAATGGGCTCATAAACTTGATGGATTCTAGGCTTTTGGCTTTGATACCATGTTAAAATTATAGCAATGTGATGAGCTATGGTGGATCAAATGCTAGAATCAACATCATTAACAAAGTGATTAGATGATAATTAAGATGTAATTAGTGAGTAATTAAGACGTAATTAATGAGTAATTAAGATGTGATTAGTGAGTAATTAACTAATAGCTTAATGTAGGCATGGATAATAAAAAACCAGCAAATTCTCATTAGGCCAATGCCTCAATTTATAGAGATTTGCCTGAAGTCACCACCCAAACAAAATATCACTTTGCATAATGTCTTTTAATGTTCTGTCCAATGCTTCATAGACATACTGATGCACCCTATTATTTTTTACTTGGATGAAACTACCATCATCTCACCGCTGGATACCCATTGTCATCAACAATAGTAGTGAGAGATCTATATCTAGGAGAACCGTATCCACACAAGGGTGGTACTCTGCTTTCTATTTAAATGCTGATTGGAAACAATCTATTTAGTTTCCCACATAGTCCATGAATATTACAATGACTAATTATGTTGTGCAACTTAGGAAACATCACCTTATCTGGTAATCCAGCACATACCAACATATCATAGTAGTGAGGAATCTCAGTCGATTTACACCCACTTTCCAATATCAATAATATATGTGCATGCGGCAAACCTCTTTTTTGAAATTCAATAACAGAAACAAATCCTACCACCCTTCCAAATAATTCTTTTTTCACCACCAATAAGTGCATCATATCCTTATGCTTCTCATAGAAGACCCATGTCATCAAGTCCGGTCGATCTTGGTTTGACCCAGCAGTAAAGCATTGCTTATTTCATCCCACTTAGGATTGCCAATAAAGGTAATAAAGAGGTCAGGCTTACCCGTCTTCCTAACAATTGCCATTGAATCCTGATATAATTGATGCATATATCCAAGACCCCTAGTATATGAAGATGGTCCAACTATCTTGCATCCAACAATGCCTCCAGAGACTCTTTTTACCCTATCACTTGTATTAACCATATCTGCAAGCCCTTGGTATACTTCGGCACACAATGCTTTCTGGTTATAACGTATCCATACTAATCTTGATTCGTCCATGCTACTATATGCATCGACAATGAACTGTTGCAAAAGTCGGCCACTGTGCACAGAAGACATGCATTTGTATCTTCCCTTATCTGTAATCTATATGCATAATATTGCCATTGAGTTATACTCTTTGACTCCTCATTTAAACCTTGCCTATTCCTACCATGAAGTGGAATTCCAAGATTCCAGCCATCCTCTCCTGGAGGAAACAGAAGAATATATAATAGAGGCATATATGAATGATGCAAGTTAAATATTCTTTTTAAAGCACCTGCTCGTGACATTATTTGAATATCTCTATGACCTACATGAAAATCATCTCCTTGACCCGGCATGATAACAGTTACCTCACTCCCTGAAGGAACCAAGTATTGCCTTGAGGTTGGTCGAGCTTCCGTGTGATGACCATTCTCAAATCAACATGTGGACTTCTCTGTAGCATTTCTCTCATTGTAAGAAGTGCATGGGCACACAGATTATGTTCATACATCATTATTTGCAACCTTTGAAGCATGATAGGATTTAAAGAAGGCATTCCAAGAAGTCTATTCTCCATTTCATGCTCCGTTATCATGCACATATAATTGGGCAAATTGAGTAGCCACACCTCGTGTTTCATCAGGTATTATAGAACCAACATGATGATAGGTAGAACCATGGATTTGAAAATTAAATACTCCTCCCCCCTAGTGAATTGATTATCCAATTGAGCACCCAGTGAAACAAATGCCAATTCATTGTTATAAGAGCATATATTCTTTCTATATTCCTTGCTTACATTATCATTACCAAGTAATAACTCAACCAATGAAGAAGGAGGATTTCCCAAAGGCAGCAAAGAGATATTCCCACTTGCATAACAGTGTTTGTCCACATATTGTCCAAGCTTCCTTGATGCCTCACATTTCCAAATTAGTGCACGACAAAAATGGCACTTATAATCAAGGGCTCCTAAAGAGTGAAGGGTACATTCTCCAGAATATACCACCATAGTTGTTGGGTGCTTAACATTCCGAGGTAATAAAAACACACGCCTTATAGAGTGACACTAGGATTTAATACCTTTCACATCGCCAATAGCATAGCACACCCACACGTTCCCCAATTTCAACATGCATATTTTCCATGAAAGACATCATGTCTAGTTGGTTAGCCTCCATGTGACCACTACCATTAAGAACGCGATGGAAATGATGAGTTAACTCATCTCTTAGGGTATCTCCCCTTTGGCTACCACTTCCACGGATCTCATCCCAAAGAGCATCTAAGTAATCCTTTCAAGCAACCTGTTTTTTCTCAGTGCACTCGCATATGTCCACAATAGTTTGTAGTCATTTGGAGCTTGGCTGTATCCAAAGTGAATATCTTAAGGCTCTACAAACATCTCTTTATATCTTTGTCAACATATAACATAACCCTATCTGTATACCGACACTATATATAGGTAGATACCTCATCGATAGACTAAGTACACAATGATACCTCTTAGCTTAACAATACATATAACTATCTCTGTAAAAGAAAGGTCTTTACTTTTTAAGAACATTTCTCTGCTATTCTTAGTTTAGACAGCCAAGCATATCATATCAGTATTATAAACTGCACTTATGTGCACACACAAAAGTATTAGACATGGCAAAGATCGCAATTACATAAACAATATAAAAAACACCCATAACATACAAAGAGATATATAAAGTATTTTAATGTGCAATCTCTCTCTCTCTCTCTCTCTCTCTCTCTCTCTCTCTCTCTCTCTCTCTCTCTGTGTGCTAACCAAGCATATCAACATAAAGAAAATCTCTTTATCTATGCATCACATATTAACTCCAAACTCAAAAATAGATAGAGACAAAAGCGAAAAAATAAAAGTAGCATAAAGTTGAGGAGAGAATGATATTCAAAACCACCAACTTTGATGCTATCATTCTTGTGCTTGCCTCTACACAATCACACACAAACATCAAAACAATTATAACTCTTATGTTCTCTCTATTTTTCTCACCCTGTCCTAGCTACGTTTCACACCAAATAAACACACAAAAAGAGGTCAGAGCAGCTATATATAGACATCAATTAATAATCTTCAAGATTATTACATTATCTTTACCAATTTCCCTGACGGAATGCACTTCAATATTTCCCAAAAAATGAAGCGCTTTTCCTCGGAGTTATTGCATCTGCTACCCATAATGTAAAAGCCATCTACTAATCCCAATGCCTCTTTAATTAAGAAGAGCTTGAGATTCTCATCTAGACTATAAGGGTCTAAGACTATATAAATATAGTGTGGATTAGGATCATCCCATCCATCAAATCCAAGAACCTCCCATTTTGGGCTAGGTTGGTATC